>NW_018128090.1:483672-489950 GCF_001952655.1 Monopterus albus | reverse complement strand
AGAGATCTATAGGGGAGAAGTAGTCCAAGTATAAATGAGGTCTTACAGATGTTTCTAAAGCCATTGTAGTAGATGGCACATCTGCGAGAGCTGTGGGAGTGGTCCGACCAATTTTTTCTCTAATAGTTGTGATTTTATTTGTAAAGAAGCTCATGAAGTCATTGCTGCTGAGATCTAAGGGAATGTTAAGCTCAACAGCACTGTGGCTCTTTGTCAGCCTGGCTACAGTGCTGAAAAGAAACCTGGGCTTGTTCTTATTTTCCTTAATCAGTGATGAATAACATGCAGTTCTGGCACTACAAAGGGCTTTTTATATGTTATTAAACTATCTTTCCAAGCTGTGAAGAACTCTTCTGACTTAGCGAAGCGCCACCTGATTTCCAGTTTTCATGATGCCTGCTTTAGAGAGCGGAGTTGCAAGTTGTACCATGGGGCTAGCCTCCTCTGTTTCACTGCCTTCCTTTTCAGAGGGGCAACGGTATCAAGTGTATTACGCAGGGAGGCTGCAGTACTATCAACAAGATTATCAACTTGTGTGGGAATAAAGTTAAGGTGGCCTCCCTCCACTGTGTTGGCAAATGGCACTGAAGTAAATAATGATGGAATTATTTCTTTAAACTTGGTAACGGCATTGTCAGATAGACATCTGCTGTAGTGGAATTGTTTCCCACATAGAGAATAATCCATTAATGTAAATTCAAAAAAGTTATTAGAAAATGGTCAGACAGAAGAGGGTTTTGGGGAAAAACCATAAAGTGTTCAGTTTCGATGCCATATGTCAGAACAAGATCAAGAGTGTGATTAAAACAGTGAGCGAGTTTATTTACAGTTTGAGAAAATAAAGGAGCGGGGAATCCAGGAGCACTCCATAGCCTTCCCAGTCCACCAGGTATTGGATCCCCCGGCCCCTAGGGCGGACATCCAGGATTTGACAGACAGTGTAGGCAGGACCGCCATCAGGCAGAGGTGGAGCCGGCGGAGGACAGAGGGGACTTGATGAGACAGGTTTGATCTGTGAAACATGGAAAACAGGGTGAATATGCAGGGAGTCAGGTAGTGTAAGTTTAACAGCAGTAGGGTGGATGACTTCCTGAATGGTGAAAGGCCCCAGGAACCGGGGAGACAGTTTGGGACATGCTCCCTTGATGGGTATATGAGTAGCCGAGAGCCATACCTGCTGCCCAACCTGGTAAGTAGGAGTGGCCCGACGGCGAAGATCGTCAAGGTGTTTATTTTGTTCAGCCGTATGTACTAGGGCAGCCCTGATCTCGTCCCAGATCTCCTGACAGCAGGTTATGTGAGCCTGGACTGAAGGAATGGCAATGTCTGTCTCGGCAGCGGATAGGAGAGGGAGTTGGTATCCAAGGGATGCTTGGACTGGTGAGATACTGGTGGTGGAGCTGGAGAGGGTGTTATGGGCATATTCCACCCAAGGCAACAACAGACTCCAGTCTTCAGGTGAAGAACTGGCAACGTAGCAGAGTGCATTTTTCAGCTCCTGGTTCAACCATTCAGATTGTCCATTGGTTTGTGGGTGATAACTGGAAGAAAGACAAGGATGAGCCCCGGTGGCTGTGCAGAAGGTGGATCAGATGTGTGATGTGAACTGTAGACCGTGGTCAGAGACAATGTTTATGGGGGTGCCGTGGATGTGAAAAACATGTTGAACCAGGAGCTGGGCTGTTTCAAGTGCTGTGGGGAGTTGTGGCAAAGCAAGAAAGTGAGCAGCTTTAGAAAAATGGTCGACTATGGTGAGAATGTCTGTTGCCTTGAGAGGGAGGCAGCCTGGTAATGAAGTCTAGAGCTATGTGAGACTAGGGCTGGCTGGGTGTGGTCAGCAGCTGAAGGAGACCCACAGGCGACTAATGGAGGGGTTTGGAATGCGCACAGGGAGCACAGGCTGCCACGTACTCCCTGGCATCTTTTTCTAGGGTGGGCCACCAGAAGTAGCATTTTAGGAGAGAAATGGTCCTCTGTACCCCCGGATGGCATGCTAGCCGGGAGGTGTGGGCCCAGTTGAGGGTCTGGGCCCTAGCAGCCTGGGGGATGAATAATCTATCTGGTGGTCCCAACCCAGGATCGGGTTCGTGTTGTTGGGCCTCCCATATGGTGTCCTCGATCTCCCATGTCACAGGAGGCGGGCAAGATGGTTTCTGGAGGGGTGTCTGTGGTCGTGACAGTGCATCTGGTTTCTGGTTGTGGGACCCCGGCCTATAGGAGAGGGTGAACCGGAACTGATCAAAGAACAAGGCCCACCTCGCTTGCCTGGGGTTCAGTCTGTTGGTGGAGGTAGGCCAAGTTCTTGTGATCGGTCCAGACTAAAAAAGGTTGCTCAGCCCCCTCGAGAAGGTGCCACCATTCCTCTAAGGCCAACTTAACTGCAAGCAGTTCTTGGTTACCTACGTCATAATTGCGTTCAGCCAGGGTCAACCGTCGGGGGAAGGCAGCACAAGGATGCAGGGCGTGGTCTCCATCGGACCGTTTAGAGAGAACTGCTCCTACTCCAGTGTCCAACACGTCCACTTCAACCTCGACCTGCCTCGAGCGATCAAGTTGGAGGAGTATGAGGGCTGTGGTGAACCGGTGTTTGAGTTCTTGGAAGGCCTGCTCTGCTGTCCAGGACCATACAAACTTCACCTTGGTGGAAGTGAGCTGCGTAAGGGGAGCAGTGACCGTGCTGTAGTTCTTAATAAAGTGGTGATAGAAGTTTGCAAAGCCCAGGAAGCATTGCAGGTCCTTCAGACAGGTGGGAGTGGGCCAATTGGTGACAGCAGAGATTTTGGATAGGTCGGCGCAGAGCCTTCCCTGTTCAACGATGAACCCCAGGAACAACACAGAGGCGGAGAGGAAGATGCACTTCTCCGCTTTGATGTACAGGTGGTTTTCCAGGAGTCAAAGGAGAACCAAACAAATGTGCTGAATGTGCTCTGTGAGGGAGGAAGAGTAAATGAGTATGCCATCTAAGTAAATAAAAAATGGCCAAGAAAGTCACGGAAGACATACCACTCAGTCCCAAATGGGGTTGTGGGGGGCTGGAGCCAATCCCAGCCAGCAATCGGGTGAAGGCAGGGTACACCCTGGACAGGCCGCCAGTCTATCACAACATGCAGACAAACAACCACTCACATGCACACATACACTCCTACGGGCTCCTATGATCACCAATCAACCTAAGGCGAATGTCTTTGGACAGTGGGAGGAAGCCGGAGTACCCGAAGAAAACCCATGCAACCCCGCAACCTCGCCGTGAGGCAACAGCGCTAACCACCACACCACCGTGCTGCCCCCATCTTTGATTAACCCCTGGAAAACCGCCTGGGCATTGGTGAGGCCAAAAGGCATCACCAGATATTCAAAGTGCCCTAGCAGGGTCTTGAAGTCAGTCTTCCACTCATTGCCTTCTCGCATCCGCACCAGGTGGTAGGCGTTCCTGAGGTCCAACTTAGTTAACGACTGCCACACCCTGTAGAGACTCAAAAGCGGAGGAGAGGAGTGGTAATGGATATTTGTTTTTGACTGTAATGGCATTTAAACCACGTTGTAAGATTTGAGTCTTACAGTAATCAATGCATGGATGAGGCCACTGTCCTTCCCCACAAAAAAGAACCCTGCACCCAGGGGTGAAGAAGAAGGATGGATCGTACCTGCATATCGGGCGGTGTCAATGTACTCCTCCAGAGCCTGGCGTTCAGGTTTGGAGATGTGGAACAGCCGGCTGTTGGGCAAGGTGGCTCCTGGATACAGGTTGATGGCACAGTCATAAGGTCTATGAGGTGGAAGGCAACCAGTGGCAAGTTGCTTGTTAAACACCTGTTGTAGATCATGATATTCTGGTGGCACGGAGAATAAGTCAGGCAGTTCAGGTGACGGGGACTCAGAGAGAGTGGTGGAATGTCCAGCCAGGAGACAGGTGGATGCACAGTTGAGACTCCACTGAGTGACAGTGCCGGTGGTCCAGTCCAGTGTGGGGTTGTGTTGGACCAGTCAGGAGTGACCCAAAGCTAGAAGTGTGTCCAGGCTGGGGATGTTGTTGAATTGGATGTCCTCCTAGCTGTTGTCTGCAACGGTGAGACGGAGAGGCGGGGTCTGGTGTGTGATGTGGGCAAGCAGTCAGCTGTCAATGGCCTGGGTCTCTATGGCGTGGGGTAGTGGCTCCGGTGAAAGACCCAGTTGCTCCACCAACACCGGATCCGTCAGGTTCCCTCTGGCTTCAGAGCCGATGAGCACTTGATGGGACGTAGTCTGGGAGGAAGTCTCTAGGAGCACAGGGAGGATGCATCTATTACCCGGTGTGATTGTAGTGGAGGGACGGCCCATCAGTGTTCCCACTCTCACTGGCGGGCCTGCTCTTTAGGCCACACTGGGCAAGAGGCAATGTGATGTCTGGGGCTCCACAATACAAGCAGGACCCGGTGCGGATGCAGCAGGCCCGTTCTTCTGGGTCCAGATGGGCATGCCCCAATTGCATTGGCTCTTCCAATCCTCAGGAAGAGCCACTAGGAGTCACCCCTATCGTGAGAGTACTCCGGGCCTCGGCAAGAGATGATAACATGGGACAAGTCCGAGGGCCGACTGCTGCCTGGATCTCTCCTTATGAAGTGAGTGCTGTTGGTTGTCTATCTGGATGGCCAAGTCAACTAGGGAGCGGAGGTCAGGGGGCTCATTCCTGGTGCTCAGTTTGGCCTTGATGTTTTTGTTCACGCCATGCCAGAAAGCGATGCGGAGTGCCTTGTCTTCCCAGCCAGCCTCCGTAGCCAGGGCCTTAAAGTCAATTGCCAAACTCATATACACCCTTGACTCTACGTCACCGTCACAGGGTGATCACCTCTACTATGGCCTCTGATTTTGCTGTTGCCTTCCAAGCCTCTGACTTTTATTCCTCAGAAGTCCTGCAGCTTCCTTTATGTCCTGATGCTTTTCTCTCCTCATTTGACTCTACATGATCCCCGACTATGGATTCCATCGCACCGTTCAGGAACAAGACTTCTAGATACAAACCTGCCCCATGGTTGAATGACACCACCCAGGCATTGTGGAGACGCTGCAGGCAGGCTGAGCATAGATGGAAGAAGGATGGCCTGCATGCCTCTCTGGGCGTCTTAAGAGACAGTCTGGTTATTTATCAGAAATCTGTAAAAGATGCCAAAACTAAATAACTTTCTAACGGTGTTTCAAAAAATAGTCATCATCCTAGAGTTCTTTTTAATACTATAAAATCTGTTATTAATCCTGTTGGTGTCCTGTCTAATGAAGGGTCAGTTCAGACCTGTAACGAGTTCCAATGTTACTTTGTTGATAGAATCTGGGCCATTAGACAGAGTACTCCCTTGACGGCTCCTCCCGTACCAACTGTTTGTCCTGTCCAGTATACTCTGGAATCTTTTACTCCAATTTCTCTGTCGCAACTAAAAAAATGTGTGCAACAGTTAAATCCTGCTTACTGCCCTTTAGATCTTGTCCCTGCCAGAATAATCAAGGAGGCAATCGGCACTGTCGATCCTTCTTTGGTATCATTTGTTAACAGCTCTCTCACGATGGGTAGTGTCCCTTCCGCCCTTAAGCATGCTATAGTGCGACCCCTCCTTAAGAAGCTTAATCTTGACCCCACTCTTATGTCCAACTTTCATCCAATTTCTCTTCTACCGTTCTTATCTCAAATTTTGGAAAATATCGTTCTTACACAGCTACAGTCGCATCTGGATTGTCTGAATGTTGTTGAAAATTTTCAATCAAGTTTTTGGGCCCGCCACAGTACTGAATCTGCATTAATGAAGGCCCATAACGATATCACTATGGCCCTCAACGCCAAGTGCCTTGTCATTTTAGCTCTCTTAGATCTCTCTGTGCCCTTCGACACTGTCAACCATGCAGTTCTTCTGTTCCATCTGGAACACTACATCGGCCTCAGAGGCACGGTGTTACAGTGGTTTATGTCTTTTTTGATGAATAGGTCCTTCTCGGTAGTTATTGACAACTTTTCCTCTGCTTCTGGCGTTCCACAAGCCTCAATTCTGGCTCCACTACTTTTTTCTGTATACAGTACATGTCTCCTCTCAGCTCAATCATATCGAGGCACAATGTCCACTTTCATTTTTATGCAGATGATGTTCAGATCTATTTGCCACTGGTGCAGCGTGATTTGAATGCTCTAACCCCTTTGCACAATTGCTTTGGTGATGTTAAACATTGGCTATCCCAGAACTTCCATCCATCCATCCGTTTTCCTCCACTCATCCAGGACTGGGTTGCGGGGGCAGCAGTCTAAGCAAAGATGCCCA
>NW_018128090.1:472615-480622 GCF_001952655.1 Monopterus albus | reverse complement strand
TTAGTCTGATCCGTCACCCAAGACCTGTTTGCCTTGGACCCCCTCCTTGAACTGCCACCTTATTGTGGTGGAGGAGTTTGAGTACCCGAGTGATCCTAGGAGCTATGTTGTCGGGGGCTATATGTCCCTGGTAGGGTCTCCCAAGGCAAACAGGTCCTGGTGACAGGTCAGACTAAGAGCTGTTCAAAAGCCCTTTATGAATAGATTAAAATCAAGGACCGTGACGTCGCCCCAAAAAGCACATGGTTTACTGTCCCAGTAGCATTCTCTCTCTCTCTCTCTCTCTCTCTCTCTCTCTCTCTCTCTCTCTCTCTCACTAACCCTTCAGGGTCACTCTTTTATCCGCAGCTTTCTTTAGGCTGTTATGTCAATTTCTGAACTTAGCTTCCTGTCTCCAGTTTCAGGAGACAACACCCTGAGATGTACTTCAAAAACAGGAAACATCTCGACCAACTTACATAAGCCCATTGTTCAGCTCACATGAACTTAATGAACCCCTAACCACGTAGCTCACCCTTATACAACTAGTACAAATAATATCTATATATGAACTACATACTGTTACCTCTGGAACCCTGTTTATTTTTAACCACTACATAATATTTTAATGTATATTTGATGCCTCGTCACTTTACCTGCTGTGTAACAGGATTAATGGATATGTCTGCAGGATGTTTATTATTTATATAGGCTCATGAGCTGCGTTCACATGTTATGTGAATTGTTTTAATGTGGATTTGGATTCCCAAACACTGGCTGCACATCACTTCTGGCTGCATCCTGTAAGAAGGCTACTGTCGGTGCATTCTGAAGCTCACCAACACCGTTTGACCATATTCATTTCTATAGGACTAGTTTATTTTTCTTAAAAACAATGAATTATTCACAGTGAATTTCAGCAGATCAGTTGGGTGAATTTAAGGGTTAATTTTAAGATAGTTTCCATTAAAATACATTTGCCTACCTGATCTCATGCTTCACAGCCTATGCACTTGTCAGTAGAATTGCAAATGCACCTATAAATGTGATGAGGTGGTCTGAGCAGGTGTTATCATTGTTGAATCAACATTGCACTGCACTGCCTAATCAGCATACACACTGCCTCAACTGTGCCTCTCCTCTCACCTCAGCATAAACACATTCATGCATGGCAGGAAAACACCAAACACACCAATGTGCCAAAAAAAAAAAAAAAAAAAAACAACTTAACATGTGCCCAAGGTAAATGGTAAAGACACTGAACCCCCCAAGTTGCCCATAATGGCGGCTCGTATGCATACAGTGGCCTGGTGCCCTCGGCTCCAAACAAAATTTCATAGTACTTGTCACAATGTTATAAAGCTTCTTCTTTTTCTTTTTCTTCTTCTTCTTCTAAATGGGCTTACACTTGTATAGCGCTTTTCTATGCATTGTAGCACACTCAAAGTGCTTTCACACTACTTGGCCATTCACCCATTCGCACTCTCAAATGCTCACACACACTGGTGTTATCACCGGGAGCAACTGGGGATTCAGTGTCTTGCTCAAGGACACGTCAACATGTGGACTGGACAAGCTGAAAACTGCATAAGGACTATGAATGAAGTGGCACAGAGATTATGCTGTAGGAAAATGAGACCCATAGAGTTTTCCTGACTTGTAATAATAATCAGGATAATCACCTTTATTGGCCAAGTATGTTACACACAAGGAATTTGTTTCCGGTACAGAACCGTTTGTTGTGTTTTCAGAAGTTACTGTATATTAGGAGCAGAGCATCACCAGGTGCCACTCGTTACATCATATGATGACCAATTTTTAGGATAGTAAGTAGAAAGATTTCAATTTATGTATTCATTCTTGTTGAATATATTATACAAAAGACAACCAGCACAATTAAAGAAAATGTTGTGAAAGCCTCGACCGTTCAGAGCAGAGAAGAACATACAGCAGATGGTGTTTGATGTTCAACAAATGTTCACCACTTGCAGACCTGGGAACGGGGTGGTTGGCCAGCAACATCTGTGTGTGTGTGTGTGTGTCCAGTCTGAGCCCAGGGCCATAGATGGTAGGCAGACAAGAGGTGTGTGAGGACAAAAGACCTGCCAGAATGCTTCAATACTCTCCCCCCAACCCCCCAACCCCACCCTGTCTCCCTTCTAGGGAAGCTGGTGATTGCTGACACCAACAGACCCATACTGCTCCGAACTAAACACATTCTGATTGGGAACAAAGGGGAGCTACACATTGGAAGCCCAGACTGTCCTTATAAAGGCAACCTCACCATCTCCCTGTTTGGAAGGTACAGCTATGTGTTTTCAAGAAGTGACACTAATCAACACATTAACATTGGTTATAATCATTTTGATCTATACAGAGGGGTGAGAAATTTAAGGACAACACGACACAGAGTCTCAGTAAGGTGTTGGGCCACCACCAGACACCAAAACAGCTTCAATGCACCCTGGCATTGTCTCGACAAGTCGCTGGTCTCTACTGGAGGGATGTTGCGTTTTGATGATGGTGGTGCAGAGTGCTGTTCAACACGTTGGTCACAGTCTCTCAAAGCTGTTCAACTGGCTTGACATCTGGTGACTGTGAAGGCCACAGTATATTCACATCATTTTCATGGTCATCATTCAGTGACCCCTCGTGCCCTGTGGATGTCATCCTGGGAGAGAATTACTAAACTTTTGTTTTTCAAAAGAATCATATAGTGTATATTTGTGAGCCACCATCAGACCAGCACTTGAAATTTCAAGTGAAATGTGTCAATGCATCAGTTATTGCAGGTGTTTTCAACCAGTGGTCCATAACCCCCTGGTGGTTCACAAAGGCATTGCAAGTGGCCGCTGCCCATGTATTCAATAATGTAATGTCACTGTAGGGATCTGTATTTGACTGGTGACCTGTCCAGGGTGTACCCCGCCTCTCACCCGCAGCTGGCTGGGATTGGCTCCAGCCCCCCGTGACCCCGTTTGGGACTAAGCAGTATAGAAAATGGATGGATGGATCTTTTTTGTCATTATTTTGACACTTTTCCACATATTGCTTATTCTTTGTGAATAATCCAATTCATTCAAATACATACAATTCATATAAATATACACAACTTAGAAAAGCCAAGGTGACTTTCAGAATTAAAATTATGCCTCAATCTCTCCACCCTGCAGCAGTGGTCCTCAGGTTGCTTCTCACTCAGACTGGTGGTCCCTGGGCCTCAATTAGTTAAAACCCTTGAATTATTGCATGGGTAGCCATGACACTTGATATGCACATGTCTGGCCCAGAGGATCATCAGAGTGGTTACAGATCATCCAGTTTCCATCTACATTAACATGATCTAGACTTTGGGTTTTGATAAAGTTTTGTGTCTTCACTGGAAACCAGGGGCTTGGGGCTGAGTGCTACAGACAGGGTATAAGTTAAAGTTTTTAGAGTGGGACTAACACTTTGTTGGTCTTGGTCTTTTCATGGGATTTGTGGTCATTCCCCATGTTGCAGTCCAGGTCCTTCATCACACCTTTATCTACCCCTGCTCTCATGCATTTTTCCAGTTTCTGTTTACTACTAACTACCACAAATGAATGCAAAATGCCACAAATAGTTGTTTTTAAAAGTCTGATAAACACTCTTCTGTATCGACATTAGGGTTCGTGTTGCTGGGACAGTTTGTTGCCATTTGCCCATTCATGAACACAAACACTGAAACACACTTTTTACTGCTTGTACAAAAACACAAAATTACAGTATACTGTAAATGTTTTTAATTGTTATATACTGTCACATTGTTCTTAGATTGGATGACAGTGATCAGGAACATAGCTACTTTGGGAGGAAGTACATTGGTGTGGGGACAGGAGGGACACTAGAGATCCACGGAGAAAAGAAGCTGTCATGGACATTCCTAAACAAGACCCTCCACCCTGGAGAAAGCAACGAAAACACCTACTTCTTTCAGAGGAGCTGGGGCAACAGAGGCATCATCATCCACGTCATTGACCCCAAGACTGGAGAGGTGCTGCACAATGACAGGTGAAGGCCCCCACAAAGCATAGGCAGCATCTCAGCTGCTGAGCAATCATGAGACTCTTAATTAGAGCAGAAATGATGTGGTGACTGCCATCTCACAAGCTGTCTAACCACAGGGTTGTAATGAAGACAACAATATGCCTCTAATGGCTCTGGCATTGTTTCAAACAGGGAAATTAAATTTAGAAATTGACACCATCCTTAATATCCTTTCATGATTAATTTTCCATTACATTTTTATTTGAAATGGAGGTCAGATAAATGAAAGCGCATGCTTGGCAGGCCGCTGGACTGCGTCCAGCCTCCCCCTCTTTACTCTTTTTCAACTGTGTCTGATTTAGAAGTAACAGCCATACAATGCACTTAATAAGACACATTTAATATGCAGACTGGGAGTATTTAAACAATCATTATTAGTGGTATTAACACCAAATTTTGCTTTGAAGTGGGAGAGTGTTTTACTAGTGGATATCATTAGTTATTTAACTTATGTTTGAGCATGTTTTTGTTGACGGAGCTGGAAACTTTGTTCAAAGGATGGCATGGTGGGGCAGTGGTTAGGGCTGTCACTTCACAGCAAGAACCTTCCAGGTTTGAGCCCGGGCCGACCTGGCGCTTTTCTGTGTGGAGTTGACCCTGCATGGTTTCTTTCTGTTTACCTTGGCTTTCTTCCACAGTCCAAAGCTTAGGTTGACTAGTGACTCTAAATTTCCCCTAGAAGTGAGTGTGAGTGTTTGGTTGTTGTCTACATGTTAGCCCTGTGACAGACTGGCAATCTGTCCAGGGTGGACCCCGCCTCTCACCCAGTGTCTGCTGGGATAGTATAGATAATGGATGGAACTTTAAAACGTGTGCTTTTAGGGCTATTGTTAGGATTGCTCGACACAACTGTGAGCGAGCAGAGAATTAACAGACCCAGGCGGCTGGCTTCGGTGCAAGTAGTGAATTTATTTAACAGTGCTAACAGAGGTGCACATAAATATATACAAAATGGAAGGCAGGAAATCACCGGGTGTTGACCAACAGTAGTGGAGGGGTTATTGTCCGTGGAGTGATGTTAGACCGGGCTGCGGGGGGTAGGAGTCACTCCTGGGCTGGTCAAGGTGGAGTTTACGTGGAATCAGGAGAATAAGGACAACACATAAATACAAGGGAGGCTGACAACAGAGAAAGAACTAGCAAGGGAGTAATAGTAAAGCCGAGTATAAATAAGGAGTGACAAAGGAGGCGCAGCTGAAGAGTGTCAGAAAATCAGGGCAGATGTGTCTAATCAAGAAAATCAGTGTAAAGGAACAGACTAGGGCGAGAAAGAGAGAAAGAGAGGAAGGTGCAGCCAGGCAAACCTGACAGCTATTACTTTTCTTATTGTTAACTTTTGTACTTTTTATTTTGTTCAACTTTTTGTCAATTTTTTAAAAATAATACTTTCAACTTCCTCCAAAACCTTTGTCTTTTTGTCAGCTTCCTCCTGCTTAATCATACTTTTGGATGAATTGTCATTTATGTGCATGTCCCTGATCAATATAGTACTAATATTTCTAAACCTGATATTAAATTGACCAGATGTCGGTGCACATTTACATTGTTGCTGTACCTGCAGTAGTTGTTGATCAACACTTTTAACCTCCCCTCACCCCCCAGGTTTGACACTTACCGCAGTAAGGATGAGAGTCGTCGCCTTGCAAAGTATGTTGATGGCGTGAAAGCGGGGCTCATACTGGCCATGGTGGTCAATGATGAGGGCTCCAACAACTTGGAAGACTCAGCCAAAATGAGCCTCTCCAGGCTGGGCAGCCGGCACATAAACAGTCTGGGATTTCGGTGAGCTCTTGAAATACTGTTTTTTAAATGACACCGCATTTTGATCTAATGTAAGAAACCCAAAACTAATACTCATAATTTAAAACAGCAAATTAATAGATGGCTCAGTAATGACAATCATTGTTTGTTAGGCCCTGCTGATCAGTACTGTGATGCCAACATGTCTCCTGAGTTCTTCAGAACTAACTCTAAGTTATTCAGATGTCAATGTGTCTGGATAGAAAAAGTGGTTTTGAAACTCACAGCACTGTATTGTATGGAGCATTGTTTATTTTTATTGATTTCTGTGAATAAATGGAACATGTCACAACCTTACATGAGTCACAGTGGATAGTCGTCTTTTGGTAATTGATCCCTGAAGCATTTTGGGACCTTTTTGATGTACTTGTTGATGTTCAATAAATTACCACCAGTGTGACATTTGTAACAATATATATATACCACACACTGGCCACTTTATTATTAGTACACTTGTACAATCTGTTGCATTTCAGTACAGAGGTTCTTAGTGCTACAACATCCAGTATATTTGTTTTCACATAACCTGTGATAATGTCAACAAACACAGAGCATTTTAGATGTCATAAAAGTAGCTTTTATTCCAGAACAGCTCTTTAGAATTCCATCAGGATCAACCTAATAGACTGGTCAGTGTCCAGTATGCAGCCTGGAAAACACAAGTCAGCTTTAGTGAAGATAAACCCACACAAGCTATAACTTTGTATAAAAGAACTGGAAACAATGAAAGGAACATGATTAAATGAGATCAAAACCAGGTACCTTTTGAAGGAGGGGACAAGAATATTTTTTAAAGTTCTAACAGAAAGCAGCTATCCTCAGCTCACCCAGGGGTTTTGCCTCAGCCCTGTCTGGAACTGTGTTGTTCCCCCATGTTACACTGTACTGACAAACATAGCCTTGTCTTTCCCTGCTTTTCTTAGCCCCCGTACTCTAACCTTAACTATCACAACCTTAATTCTACCCTAACCCTAACCCTTCTAACCTGAAGTCTTTACCCTCAAACAGTCTTTTGAGGGGGAGTCCGACAGTGAGGACTGACCAAACTGTCCTCACTCCCATGGTATAACACTCAAACTGGTCCTCACAACATATAGCCATACATACACCAATACAATCCACTGACAAGCACAGATTTTTCCCAAAACAATTGTTGTGCAGTGAGATACAGCATAACTAAAGAGCACACAACTGGATTAGGCACTGCAGCACTCCACAGAAAGTGGGAGTGTGTGCGTTCTTGTCTGTATATGCGTTAGTACGTCAGGAATGTAGTATGAATTATGCCACAATAATAAAACCCACGGCAAGCTTCTGACATATGGGATATTAGACTGGGTAAGACTGTGGATGCTTGACATTGACACACTCTTCCAGCAGCAAAAAACTGCTCTTATGCTTTTGAAAAAAACAAACATAGGGCTTATGGAGATGCAACTTTACATAGTAAACCACAAGCTTGTGTTAATGTGTTGTGCACCGTGCTGTTCAGCATGTCGGAAGTCAACCACTTCCTCATCGGGTTTCAGATGATGGAAAAAATAGTCAGTCACAAAACACCACAAAATACCAAAGTGCACTTAATTAATAATTACCTTTTATTCACAGATGCGCATCTGGAGATCACAGCAACAGCCAAAAATGATCTGATCTGATCTTTCTAACATTGTGTATTATATACTACTCTTCCCGCCTACTTACATTCCTTAGGATGCAGCTGAGATCAATCAGCACCCAACCAAAGTTTCTATCCCACCATACACAATACTTCTCTCATGACAGTTAAATCTTCCGCCCTAAAACCAAGGTACTTTTTCTGTGATCAAAGGCACACATACACATAATGATTACATGCACACTCAATAATGCTGAGAAAGTTAAAACTTGTCCTTATCAGTTCATTAAATGTAAAACAGTGGAGTGTAGCCAGACATCTTATGTCCACTGATTTCAATCATTCTGCTCCTTCCTGTGACTCCCTCCATGTGAAGCAGTGCTGAGCATCACTCTCATGAGCACATCACAGTGTTTAGAGTGGATACACATTGTAGTTAATTAAAACATGGTTAAAGGTTACATTCTTGTTCAGTTCAGTTATAAAACAGTGCTCATACTTCAAACTCAGTGAAAGTTACATTCCATCTAGTACATAAGACT
>NW_018128090.1:458718-463066 GCF_001952655.1 Monopterus albus | reverse complement strand
GTGACTGTGACTAAAACTCAGTTTTTCAAATTAAAATTTGTGAGTAATCTTTTTTGTTATCTCAGTCTGAATAAATTTGTATAAAACCAATCAGGCTTTTTTAATGGAAGCCAGAAACCTTGTTATCAGCCGGCTGTTTCAGACTTTTGACAACTCAAGACACTCTATTAATCAAATTAAATTAAATTTATCCATCAATCCATCATTTAAAATCCCGGACGACGCCCCCATTTTGTCGGAAGTCAACCACTTCCTCATCGGGTTTCAGATGATGGAAAAAATAGTCAGTCACAAAACACCACAAAATACCAAAGTGCACTTAATTAATAATTACCAAGCAGAGGCCTCGTTTTGGTCTGAGAATAGATGCTGGTGACTCTTGGCATGGGTGACCTTGTGATTAGCCTCTGAGCCAGGTAGTGTTATGAAACTTAATGCTGCTGTGGAGACCACAGGAAACACTGAGAGGGTTTCGTAAATTATCTGAGTTCCCGACGTGCAATTTGTACAGTGGTTGTCGGTGAAGTGGAGGACAGTAAATGGATCAGAGAGATGGTGAGGTGACAGAGGGATTCCTGCCTAATGACTCTTGTCACCTTCTCTCTGTATATGCTTGCCAATCAGCCAATCAGGTGAACGCTGGCACCATCAGCAGAGAGAGGCTATGTAAATTGTGGTGCACACCCAGAGACATTAATAAGATGAAATTTATGAGACAGCAAAGACTGTGCAATGTATTCTCACTGAAGTAATTTGCAAATGTTTACTGCGGCTGACACAGTGGTGCTGGTGGCGGTGTGGAGTAATACGACAAACTCTGATTGGAATATGGGAATATACAGATATAGTTTAAAGTTGTGGGCTGTTGTTTTTTATTAATCAGATTGTGTGGGCATCCCATACCATAAGTGGATATTGGATTCTCACTCTACATTTTACAATCATACATTTCTGTTTTAATGGTAAAGGACTAATTTAATGTAGAGAGTGACCTCAGAATGGCCTTGTTAGATGTTTTTGACCCAGCTAAACTACTAATTCCCAGGCCCACTAAACTACCCACCACATATTCTGCAGTTGGTTAAAGGTGCCCTGGAGTTTTCTCGCAGAACAAGCAAAGGTTATGCTTAATGTTACTGACCAAAATGTGTTTATCTCTATCCTTGAGCTTGAACAAACATGCAGAATGCATTTATTTCCTCATAAAACATTTTAATGCTGATTCTTTAAGAAGAATTTTAAATCCTGTATGTTAATATCCATGTTCATCATTGATGTATTAAGGAGGAGGAGATGAGAGGAGACAGAGAGAGGATTAGGGCTTTTAGTCTAATAAAACTTGAGCATGTGTATGCATGCTATGGTAACTCCTGCTAGCTTACTACTGCTCTGCCCCCCCGAGCCATTTTGTAGCTACTTGGCACATATGAGAATTTTCTTGTTTGCGGTTAAAAAACAAGTCTCTCTTCAGCAGCTATTTTTCTGCAGTAATTACATTTATGTATATTATTATATACATTGATCTGAACCCGAGCAGTGTTCTGTTATTGGACTTTTGTGCTAGTCACAGTTTGTCCATAACGAACACCATGTTCAAGCATAAGGGTGTCCACCAGTGCACATGGCACCAGGACACCCTAGGCCGGAGGCCGATGATCGACTTTGTGGTTTCTTCATCTGACCTCCGGCCATATGTCTTGGACACTTGAGTGAAGAGAGGAGCGGAGCTGTCAACTGATCACCACCTGGTGGTGAGTTGGATTCGATGGTGGGGGAGGAAGCTGGACAGACTCAGCAGACCCAAATGTATTGTGAGGGTCTGTTGGGAACCTTTGGCAGAACCCCCTGTCCAGGAGATCTTTAACTCCCACCTCCAGCAGAGCTTCGACCAGATCCTGAGGAAGACTGGAAACATTGAGACTGAATGGACCATGTTCTCCACCTCCATTGCTGATGCAGCCACTCGGTGCTGTGGCCGTAAGGTCTCTGGTGCCTGTTACGGCGAAAATCCCAGAACCCAGTGGTGGACACCAGAAGTAAGGGATGCTGTCAAGCTGAAGAAGGAGACCTTTCAAGCCGCCTCAGGAGGGGGAAGCAGTGCCCTGCCAAAACTGTTTACAGTGGAGGTGGGCAGTTGTTGACCTTGACTGGGGACATTATTGGACGGTGGAAGGAATACTTCAAGGATCTCCTGAACCCCGGCACCACATTTACGGTGAGGAGGCAGAGGCTGAAGGCTCGGAGGCGGACTTGTCCATTACCCAAGCTGAAGTCACCGAGGTAGTTGAGAAGCTTCTCGGTGGCAAGGCACCAGGGGTGACATTGTGGACTGCCCTTAGTACCTTATGTCTCTGGAGGTTGTGGGGCTGTCTTGGCTGACACGCCTCTGCAACATCATGTGGCGGTTTGGGACAGTGCCTCTGGACTGGCAGGACCGGGGTGGTGGTCCCTCTTTTCAAGAAGGGGGACCGGTGGGTGTGTTCCAACTATAGGGGATCACACTCCTCAGCCTCCCTGGGAAAGTCTATGTCAGGGTACTGGAGAGGAGAATTCGACCGATAGTCGAACCTCGGATTCAGGAGAAACAATGCGGTTTTTATCCTGGCCGTGGAATACTGGACCAGCTCTATACCCTCTTCAGGGTGTTGAAGGGCTCATGGGAGTTTGCCCAACCAGTCCACATGTGTTTTGTGGATCTGGAGAAGGCATTCGACTGTGTCCCTCGTGGCACCCTGTGGGGGGTGCTCCGGGAGTACGGGGTCCAGGGCCCTTTGCTAAGGGCTGTTCAGTCCCTGTACGACTGGAGCAGGAGCTTGGTTCACATTGCTGGCAGTAAGTCAGACTTGTTTCCGGTGCATTTTGGATTCCCGCAGGGCTGCCCTTTGTCACCGGTTCTGTTCATTATTTTTATGGACAGAATTTCTAGGCGCAGCCAGGGAAAAGAGGGAGTCCGGTTTGGGGACCACAGGATCTTATCTCTGCTTTTTGCAGATGACGTCCTGTTGGCTCCATCAAACCAGGACCTCCAGCGTGCACTGGGGTGCTTTGCAGCCGAGTGTGAAGTGGCTGGGATGAGAATCAGCACCTCCAAGTCCGAGGCCATAGTTCTTAGTCGGAAAAGGGTGGTTGTTCCCTTCAGGTTGGTGGGGACGCAAAAGCCTGTTTAAAAAGGTGGGTTTTTAAAACTGATTTAAAAATTGCTCTGCCGTGGACAGCAAAGGGTCGGTCGCCCCACTTCTTATATCATAACTGTGGGAGCACCAGGGCCAGGTGCCCTGAGGATCGCAGAGCTCTGCGTGGAGCATAAACGGACAGCAAGTCTGAGAGGTACGGCAGAGCAAGTCCGTGAATGGCCTTAAAAACAAATAACAACACCTTAAACTGCACTCTCCACTGCACTGGCAGCCAGTGTAGTGAGCAGAGAACCGGGGTATAGTGGGCATATTTGGGGATGTTGGACAACAGTTGAGCCGCAGCATTTTGGACCAGTTGCAACTTCTGGAGCAGGGATTGAGACAGACCAGCATACAGGGCGTTGCAGTAGTCCAGGCGCGACGTAATAAAAGCATGAATAGTTTTTTCTAGATCTGGACATGATAGAAATGGCTTAACTTTCACTTACAGCCTTAAATGGAAAAAGCTGGTCTTGACTACGGCTCTGACCTGGTTATTGAAATTAAAACTGCTGTCAAATATTACTCCAAGATTCTTCACGGAATCTTTGAGTGGGGGGGCTGAAACACCTAAGCTGGGTACCACTGCAGTCGGATCGGAACTGATGAGCATATATTCAGTTTTACTTTCATTCAGATGTAAAAAAATTCTGGGCTAGCCAGTTCTTCATATCTTGAATGCAATCATCTAATGAAGCAAGTGAGTTTGGGTTAGATTGCACTAATGGCATGTAGATCTGAATATCATCAGCATAGAAATGAAAATGAACATTGTGGCTTGATATAATAGAGGCCAGTGGCAGCATATATAAGGAGAAGAGTAGCGGTGCCAGGATAGAACCTTGCAGAACGCCTGAGATAAGAGGAGCTGTGTCAGAGAAGAAACCATCAATAATAACAGAAAAAGTTCTTAGTTAAAAAAGAAATCAACCAATTTAAGACTGACCCTTTCAGGCCGACAAGATGTTTAGACACTAGCAATGTGTGGTTGACAGTATCAAAAGCTGCAGATAAATTTAGGAGGACCAACATAACGGACCGTTTTGCATCGAGGGCCATGGTAATATTGTTGTGGACCTTTAATAATGTGGACTCAGTGCTGTAGCGGGATTTGAAGCCTGATTGGAATTTGTCAGCCACGTCAGTCAGGTTAGTCTTCTCAGGTCCTCACATAC
>NW_018128090.1:457138-457939 GCF_001952655.1 Monopterus albus | reverse complement strand
GATGCCGTTAGTGGGCGATCGCCAGCAAGGGCCTGCACTGGATCTGAGAGCAAACAGAAAACAGACATAGTGAGATTCAAAATATAACACATGGATCATAAACATGATTACTAAGCTTAAACTAATGTGTAAATATCCTGTAATATAATGATTACTATAGCTCATACAGTAACATGCTGTAATATAGTTCCGTTACACCTAAACACCTTTACTCATGAATCTGCAATAATTTGCTGAAATAGAATGAAAATGATTAAATGAAAATACTCAGTAATAGGAATGATTTAAACAATAAATGTGTAAAAGTTATTATATGTAAATGATGTAATTGATCATCTGTAATTTGAGTATATGAAGATGTGATGTGATGTCATCCATCATCCGTCGTCAGCTCATCCTCCTGCAGTGTCACTCAGTGGCCACCTGGTCCATCTTCTCCTCTGACGTCCAGCCAGTCCATTTCAAGCTCTGTTGCAGCCTGATTCTGCTTCACTTCCTGCGCCATCATTACCATCTGCAGTGTTTTCCTCTCCACTGCTTTAAGTATCACTGACCTCATCCCAGGAAGGCAACAGCACAGGACAAAGCTCATAGCTACCACTCCAACAATGACAAGTATCACTAATCTAACCAGACCCTGCTTCCAGCCACTGGTGGTATTCACTAACCAGTTTATCCAACCCATGTTATCCTTACGGGCATTATCCATTACTTCAGACTTCAAATCCCTGAGCTTTCTCATAGCCTCCGTGAATGCTCCCTCAGGAGCTGTATGTCCTGGTATATACGTGCAACAGTAAT
>NW_018128090.1:445416-449904 GCF_001952655.1 Monopterus albus | reverse complement strand
TTTTTTTTTAACTAAAGAAGCCAAAGTTCTCCAGTGTTGTCTAAACATGGGGAAATGTACAAGGACATTGCCTAAATTAAACATTTTAACTAAATAATAATAAAAACTGAAACGGTCTGATTAAAAAGATTATACATTTTTGCTACTTCAGTGCTACAGGACAAATGAAGTATTGATGTGTGGTCCTGTTAAGATCTAGGCATAAACACTATGACAAAATAATGTTGTGATGCTATTACAATCTGAACACTATGACAAAATAATGTTGTGATGCTATTACAATCTGTCTAAGGAAAGTGTCTTCCTCAGTATTTCACATATAAGCCAGAGCAGTCTGTAGTAGTTTATTGCACTGACTCTCCAAATCTCTGGACTCTACTGGAGGGAGGGACACCGTTCTCCCGACAGATTTAATAATGGTGGTGGAGACGCTGTCTAACACGTCACTCCAACATCTCCCATAGCTGTTCAACTGGGCTGAGACCTGGTGACTGGGAAGGCCACAGCATCTGATTCACACCATGATCATCCTCATCAGACCAGTCAGTGACCCCTGGTGCCCTGTGGACGGGGGCTCTGTCATCCTGGAGACCGCTCAGGTATTCAGGTTCTTCCTTTCACTTGTTACGTCTATATGTAGCACATTTGAAAATGCATAATAAAAAGTATGTCAGCATCAGTAATATCAAGTAAAGAACAGTTGTGACATGTCAAAAACCACAATATTTACAGCTCCTACAAGCAAAATACTCAAGCTCTCACATATACAGTGGTGGAAAACTGAAAATTTTATATTTCATTTGGGCATTTTGATGAAAAATAGCAGTTTATTTAAAAAACCTGCGACACCACATACCGGTTTGTCCTTCAGTCTACTCTGTCTGCTGCAGACAGCATCGCTGTGACATACGGTATGATATGGTATAGCCACGATATCATTTAGTTGCCACACATCCTTAACTGGCCCTTCCGAGTTCCAACAATGTCCCTAAATATATTTCAGTGTGCAGCAAAGCCTGAATGCCACAACACAGTTTCCTGTCTCCACGGGCTGAGTTGTACACAGAAGCCATTATAAAACCTCTGACATCCTGCACATTAAAATCCCCAAAAAACAGGAAGTTGTTGCTTTTTATACTTAGTGTGTGAGGCAAATGCACAGTCCTGTCAAATTTAAACTTACGCCACATTTCCCCCCAAAATTTGTGTAAATCAACAAAGATTGCACAAACTACAAGAGAGCGTAGGGAGTGTTTCTGTCACTGCAGCCTCACTGTGAGCGTGTTCTCTGAGATGTTGTTTATGTGTCTGAGGCACTTTGTTATTTCATGCTGCAACAGCTTCCTGATTTCAGCGCCGTCTGTGTGGGCTAAATGGAGGAAATCCTTCTAGTGTTTTCACTGACTATCTGCGGAAGAACGGTGAACTGGGCCGTGCCACCCCCTTCACCCACGTTACCACCAGTCCAAGAGATGCACAGTATCATGTTTATGTCAGCAGATACAGGACTGAGGACATGCTGAATCATCTGCAACCGATAAAACAAGGACTTTCGGATCTGCAAGAAACCGGTGTTTACTAAACCTTACTGCTGTAACAAACTTAGATGAATTTTTTTCCGTCAATCATCTATTTGACTGATTACTCTCTTTAGCTCTATAACTGATAAATTGTGATTTTAGTGTAATGACTAAAAAGTAAAATGCAGTCTCTAATTATATTGCGCAATGTTAGCAGAGCCCTTGTATTTATTCTCAGGCTAAATATAAATATTTTTGCTACTCAATCAACAGATAATTAACTGCCAATGTTTTGGTGACTGATGAAGCCTGAAATTCTCTGGCTGCAGCTTCTCCTTTGTAAGGAAGTGCTGTTTTCAGATATCTTTGGATTTTGGACACAGCCTCATATCTACGGATGCTGATAACTCTGGAAAAATGCTCTGGACAATTCTACTGTTTTTGACATTTTGTATAGTGTATTGCAAAATGTAAGAAAATGATCAACAGATTAATCAAGAATAAAAATAATTGTTGCACACCCCCCGCACTGTGTACCCTCCACCTGCAAGCATTAGTTCACAATTAGATTTTTACCCCTGCCCTCATCATTGTTCTATCACTCGGCCAGTTTATCAGAAATGTTTCACTTTCACCAGAGCATGAGCACTCACATGCATACTCAGTGAGCAGTGTGAGGGTTGGGCTTGTTGGCGTGCTCAGCTCTCAGTCCCTGGACTTAACCTCAGGCCACAGACCGGACTGGAGGTCTCTGCCACTCGCTCAGCGCCGTCTACCATGATCCTCTACCTGCTCTTCACTTTTCTTTTCCTTGGTATGTATCTGGCCTCACACACACACACACACACACACACACACACACAACCTCTTCACTTTTATATGGGATCAGTGATGCTTTAGTCTTAGAATTTCCTGTTGTTTTTTTTTTTTCCACGAGTGTCCTTTGTTTGCCCTGTGCACATGACTGATGGGAAAAAAGGCAGAAGGCATCTTAGTTTTACTGGCAGCAAACAAAAGGCCGGTGTGAAAGTCTTTTAGGCTGTGCCGGAGTTGTTCATGTGATGTTGAAGAGCTTTGTTTGAATGCGTGTCCACAGGTGTTGTGGAGTCACAAAAAGCCAACCGAACTAAGGAAGAGCTGAGCAAAGCTGAGGGGAACCAAACGTTCAGCGTGTCCACGGAATATAACAGTGAGACCTTTTCCTTTATTAGAGCTACAATTAATGATTAGATTCATTGTCAATTTGCCAGTGTTTAAAGGCCTGTATCCCCGAGCCTGAAAGAGTCTCTTCAAGCTGCTTTTTCTCCTCAACAAACATTCCAAAATATTTTATCCATCATCATACAAGACAAAGAAAACCAGAAAATACAGAGGTGCAAACTGTGCAAGTCATTTTGCATCACTCAGATTTAAGCATTTTGATTCTAAAGTGAAACAAGTGTTTTTTTCCCTGTGGTAAAAGGACAAATATGACCCATTAATTTTGTTTAAGACTGCAGAAAACAAGTATTTATAGAATTTTTATAATCAATTAATTGATCAGTTGTTTTTCAAATTAGCTATTCGGACAATCCAGAAATTTTTGCTCCCCCCCACAAAATTTTTGTCTTAAAAAATGACTGAAAGGATTATTAAATGTTTCTCAATTATTAGAATAGTTGCTGGTTTTATTTATTTAATCTAACTTCATCCACACACAGGAAAAGAAAACTGCTGAATGCTACAGATTCTCTTAAGTCAGTAGTACGTGACTCTTTAGCCTGAATCTGAAAGTAGGAGTGGTTTTATGAAACCCATTGTGTCGATGTAAGATCATTTATTCACCAAACATGGAGAACTTTACTCAAATAAATTAAAGACATTTTGCCTTCAGGTACGATAGAAGCAGGCAATGTGACATCCAGATTGTACAACAACATAAAGAGTCACATCGACGATGAACTACAAAACAACCAAACATCCTTTCCCAAGGAGGACGATGGTGAGTTGTTCCGCTTATTCTGCACAAAGAGAGGAAATCCCCCCTCCTTATTAGTGCCTTTAAATTTCCTGTACTTAAGTTCTCATTACTGCATACAGCTGAAACACTGTGAAACTACAGTATGTGGTGTGTGTGTGTGTGTGTGTGTGTGCGTGTGTGTGTGTGTGAAGTGGCGAAATACAAAAACATGCACTACTGATACCGAATGAGTTCATAACTTCAGGAAATCAGAAAAAACAAAGAAGCCCTCTACTAAATAAAGCAGCGTATCACAGAAAATCTATGAAAAGGTCCAATTTTATGCAGCAGGAACCTTTGAGTAAGCAATTTAAAACTATAACCTTGGATGCTGTCTGATATTCACATGTGCCTGTTAGTTCATGTACATCAGAAGCATCTTGTCCTTACTCTGCAGAGAGTTTTCAGGACCAGGAAACGAACTACTCAGGGATACGGTGCAATGAGTACATGCAGGTGGAATTCAGCCGCAGCATCTGTGGTACACATTTCTCCAAGAAAATGATGGAAGTCAGCACAGAAAACTGGTGTGACCTGGAAAACATCATCAAGTAAGATGTACTATTTTTTTATTTTGTTTTATTTTGTTTTATATTTTTGTGAGTTATCTATTCTATTTATTGGTATGTGTGCTTGATATTGAGTGTGAACCGCTGCTGAAACAATGCAATTTCCCAGATTGGGATTAATAAAGTATTTCTATCTATCTATCTATCTATCTATCTGCAAGGAGGAATGGCAGAGAATCCCCAAATGCAGGTGTGAAAAACTTGTTGCATCATTCCCAAAAAGACTCATGGCTGTATTAGCTCAAAAGCGTGCTTCTACTAAATACTGAGCAAAGGGTCTGAATACTTATGACCATGTGATATTTCAGGTTTTCTTTTTTAATAAATCTGCAAAAATGTCAAAATTTCTGTGTTTTTCTGTCAATATGGGGTGCTGTGTGTACATTAATGAGGAAAAAAA
>NW_018128090.1:443255-444292 GCF_001952655.1 Monopterus albus | reverse complement strand
GGCCACTGGAAAAACCCGGCGTCTGCCCCCATAAAGCCGCTGCCAGGCGCCGGACCTCGCTGATTTGCTCCTACCAAGCCGACAACGCCAAATCTGTCATGTATAGAATTAATTCAGAGGGAGAATCACTGCAGTGCCAATCATCATTTATTGTAACAAAAGGTTTTGGAGGGCGAGACACAGGATCACCTTGATTTGGGCCTCTGCAGAGGTTCGGAGTCAGTCAGGTTAGTCTTCTCAGGTCCTCACATACACCCACACTCTCTACCTGATCAGCTCTGCAGCTAACTATATGGCTATTTCCCAACTTCCTGCAATTGTCCAGATCTTGACGTCCAACGGGCCCCCACCCTAGTTACACTTCTCTATTCTGGGAACCCCCTACAGCCTGTACTGAAAAACAGGAAGTCTGACGCCCAACATTCTTACAAAAGAGCAGAGAGGTCATCTCTGACCATACTACATATTATACTTAACTAACATTGGCCTATCAATTATGCTAATAACTATTAACTATATTCAGTTTGCTTTTACCACTACAGTCCTAACTTTATCAATGAAATATCTCTGAAAGTAATTGCATAAGGGAGCTGATCCCTCGGTGGGCAAGGCGCCAGCAGGATTAATGACTGAGTCCATGGTTTTGAAAAGAACTCTTGGCTGCTGGCCGCTTTTTGAAATAATGTTAGACAAATATTGAGTTTTCGCGTCCTTTACAGCCTCTTGGTATAACCGGAGGCTGTCTCTTAAACAGCCTAGGGAGACGTGCATGCCATCCTTTTTCCATTTACGCTCCCCCTGCCTACAACGTCTCTGTAGAGTTCAAGTATCTTGGGGTCTTGTTCATGAGGGAAGGATGGACAGGCGGATTGGTGCAGCTTCTGCAGTAATGCATTCGATGTACCGGTCTGTCATGGTGAAGAAGGAGCTGAGCTGTAAGGCGACGCTCTCGATTTACTGGTCAATCTATGTTCCGACTCTCACCTATGGTCATGAGCTTTGGGTCATGACCGAAAGGGCAAGATCCTGGATACAGG
>NW_018128090.1:440530-443099 GCF_001952655.1 Monopterus albus | reverse complement strand
GGGACTATGTGTGTTGGCTGGCCTGGGAACGCCTTGGCATTCCCCCAGAGGAGCTGGAGGAAGTGTCTGGAGAGAGGGAAGTTTGGGCATCTTTGCTTAGACTGCTGCCCCCGCAACCCAGTCCTGGATGAGTGGAGGAAAACGGATGGATGGATGGAAGTTCTGGGATAGCCAATGTTTAACATCACCAAAGCAATTGTGCAAAGGGGTTAGAGCATTCAAATCGCCTCGGCATTTCCCCGGAGGAGCTGGAGGAAGTGTCTGGAGAGAAGGAAGTCTGGGCATCTTTGATTAGACTGCTGCCCCTGCGACGCCGGTTCCGCAAAAACGGAGGAAAATGGATGGACGGATGGATATATTATTATATATTAGGTGAATAACACCAGCATATCACATTTTACTCCTTTTTGTGATGACAATGTTAACAGTTTATTTCCCTAGATGTGAGTATAAACAGCCTTAAGGCTTATCTTTTGAGTTAATTTGTGTATTTAAAGAAGCTGGAAATGTGTAAGTTGAGTACAAATATTCAACATTAACTTCTCAAATGTGAGAAACATGCATAGTTTATGTGTTTTATCAAACAATAAACTGTCCAAGTTAAAATGCGTTGTCTGATGTGCAGAAAATTGAGGTTAAATTGTATCAAAATTCACTTCATTTTTTATCATGAAATAGGGGACCAATAGATTTTAAGACAAAGTTTTAAGGGATATATCTTATCTTAGATACACACATGCACAGCATTCCTTCCTGACAGAGTGATGCATGCTGGTATAGCTCATTTAATTACCCAGACTGCCTACTCACTCTTAACGCCAACATTATTAAAATTATAATGGCACTGCCTCTATTTGTGCATGTGCTAACAAGTATCACAGTGTGTGGGTGTGCGTGCAGCCTGTCCATGTAGATCCTCTCAGTTCTCACCTGCTGCTATCTATCCTGTTCTTTTTACTTTGCTGACTTCATTTCTTATTCACCTATTTCGTCTCTGTCATCTTGTCCTTTCTTTCACTCCATTATCTGGTAAATGGTAAATGGTCTTATACTTGTATAGCGCCTTTCTGCGCTTTTACAGCACACTCAAAGCGCTTTCACATTATTCAGCCATTCACCCATTCGCACTCCCAAGCACTCATGCACTCACACACCGGTGACATCACCGGGAGCAACTGGGAGTTCAGTGAGCAAGACACTGCTGTTCCCTGTCTCCCTTCTCCTTTCCTCTGTTTAATTTATCATCTGTTTCCTCTTTTCCCTGCTTTATGTATTCTCTCTGTTCTCTCTACAGGCATCCCTGGACCTTTATAGTGACAAAAGGTGATGTTTCCTCTGTTGTGGAGGATCACGCTGTTTATCAGGGTAGGGAATCAATTTTAAATTTTTGCTTTCAACGTTATCTTATGCATGGAGAAAACTTGAAAGTGATCCTCTGACACAGTGTCCCTGCATAACATTTTCATGGTACATGATCTTAGTTTTACTAGTTCAGAAAACCTTGCACAAGACCATTATCTTGGTATTGTCTTCAGTATGACTAATAGCATTTATATGATGTGTGTGTTTGTGTGTTGTCAGGAATGAAAGCCTCCTCAGAGGCCCGGAACTCGCATGTTTTTCGGTCGAGTTATGGGGAGCATTTCACCATTACCACAAGCAGCCAGTGGGTGCAAGGTACTGGAACTTTTCTTCCTTACAAACACACGTTAGAGCTGTACTGTACAACATCTAGGTGTCCTGCTTTCAGTGATGACGCTCAGGACCGGATTTACTAAGGCTTTGATAAAGCCGGATGTATGTTTCAAACATAGACACAATGCGATGGAACCATAGTTACTGTCATTTGTGCCAGTTTTTGGTCAGACTCTTTCTCTTTTTGGGGGGGGCAGCGACAGTGGTGCGGTGGGTAGAGCGGTCATCTCCCAACCAGAAGGTTGAAGGTTCAAATCTCGGTGCCTGCAGTCTACATGTCGAAGTGTCCTTGGGCAAGACACTGTGGCCCCCAAGCTGCCTGTGATGGCCCTTGGCTCCAAAAACACAATTTTGTTGTACGTGTTACAATGACATTAAATAAAGTTTCTTCTCTAATGTTAGAATAGTGTTTTATGGATTAGGATTAAGATGGCATAGCAGAGATAACTGGTTAGGCTTGGAGTAAAGATGGGGTCAGGTTAAGTATGTCAGAAGACAAATGTTGAGGTTAGGACTGTAGGATATGGTTCTTGTTACCATTGCTAACTCAGAGACAAGGCAGTCCAAGTAACTTCAAAACAGTGCTGATTTATTCAAAGGATCACAGGTAAAATTAACATTACATGCTCAAGTATCTTGCACCTCCACCATGCACGCAGGCAGATGTAAGATGGAAGACCCCGAGCCCACCAGGCCTGTACATTTTATCACCTCGGTTGGGCTAGCCCCATACTACACAGAAACGTCAACCGTCTCTGTTACCAGCTTTGCAGCTGGCCCTAACAGTAGTCAAAACATGAAGCAAATCAACGTGTGAATGTGTATGTCTGTTGGTTAAGTGGTGTGTAACTAAAAACATTCTCACGACCTCTAG
>NW_018128090.1:430004-431650 GCF_001952655.1 Monopterus albus | reverse complement strand
TCACTCTGTCAGCAAATGGCTCACCCTCTCTGAGCCAACCGCACTCCTGTGACTGGAAGTGCCTGGCTCCTCACTGCACGGGGCAGACTGTGCCCCAGATCCTGCAATCACACCATCTAAATACTGTTGTGCACTAGTCCAGTCTTCCTCCTTACTGGGAAAACTGGCTGTTTTTAAAATACCTCCTTTAATCACAACTAATGATGAACCACTGTGTTCAGTCTCAGCAAAAGCACGTAATGGCATTTGGTGGTGAGCTTTATTTTGAAAGTCTGTCTCCTCTGCAGCTTGTGTGTGAGGAGGAGGGCCGAGGGTGTGTGTGCTCTCCTGTCAGAGGAGGAAGTATCAGAGACATGCGCTGTTGTAAAAGTCGATGTGGCTCTTTGAATCTTTTCAAATTCTCCCAGAAAACAGACACTATCCTGTAAAAATGTCTCACATTCTTTAAGTTTAGCTTCTGTTTTGTGCCTCTGTAACAAACTTGCTGTCTTATGGCAGAGACGTGCCTGTTGCAGTCAGGCGTGCAGCCTGTTTAATGAGCAGTTTTACAGCCCCATCTGCTGGTGGGGCTTCGTTATAGGACCCAAAGAGACCCTTATTATTCATATTTTGAGCCCAACCAACAAATCTATCTGTTTCACTACTTTGTTGGTTCAAACTCTGTGTGCCAAGCCATTTGTTCAACAATTGATACAATATAGCACCCAATGTGCCTGATTTGCAATTTTTCCAGTCCTGAATCACATCACAGTCAGCCATCATGAAAAATTAATATGCCACACGTGACACTGTCCTTTATGAGAGACTCTTGGCCCGGTGAGACTGATCAAAGTGTGAATCTTCCACGGAAGGCTAACCCCTTCTGCACACACTTTCTGGGGGTTGATTTCCAATCAGATTTCACCCTTTTATCTCAACAGGACAGACAATCACCCTATCTGATGCAATTTTCTTTCCCACTAAATCTATTCCCACCCGGAATTTTACACTGCTGTGCAAGGCATGTTAACTCCACAACAAATTCTCACAATGAACCTGTTGTCCAACATGATACACTTGTGGAAAAACGTTTTAATTAGCCTTTGTACAGTTATCCTCCCACACAGAGAACAGCAAAACTTTCCCTGTGCCAGTTATCACATGAGTGTGTGTGTATCAGAGAGTCATTTGTTTGGTTGAGAGGAGTCTCTGCCTCTGCTCCAGCTGGAGGGAAAATAACAAGGGAATGGGCAAAATATTTTTAGGGGGCAACTGCTATTTACATAGCAGAAATCTACTTTTAAAACGTGAATTTTACGTCCCTTATTGGCAACAAATTCTGTGATCAACGGCACTCATTTACTTCCCCTCAAATGAGACTATGTGCTTATGTTAACTTCACATGTGACACAGAACAAACCAGCACAGCCTTCACAAACAGAAAAAAACTGTGTTTCTTTAGCCTTACTGTTTAGAAACAAATTTAGAACGTTGAGAGTGGACAGCTCACACATCAACTTTAATTTAGAATAAATTCAATGTGCGGAGTTTATGTATAACCAAGGTTCCGCTTACCTATTTTGTGGCCGGCCAGTTGATGTGTGGGACTGCTCACAGCTCTGACTGCAACCAGGAGGGCACTCTCTGATCAGGGAAGCATTCAGCTC
>NW_018128090.1:425307-429557 GCF_001952655.1 Monopterus albus | reverse complement strand
TCTGCTGACAGTCATCAACTCTTCTCTCTGGTATCCTTGACCAGAGGTACCCTGTAGAAACTCATAAGCAGGCCTAAGTATTTAACAGTCTAACTAGACACCCTATCTCCACTAAACATTTCTAATACATAAAGTATCTATCCAATGTCTATCTGACTAAAAATACCTAACAGGACTAAGGTTAGTTTCAGATAAAAGGTAAACCTATCGACAAGTAAACAAACTTTGGCACAACCCCAGTGTTTGCAAATTGTGTCTCCTCACATTACAAACGCATTTAAAGAAAGGCTCATGCAAATGAAAGGAAGATGTAGTATTCTGCCAAACTGGCTCATGTCACACAATTTGTGATAATCAGGTGTTCAGGAGAAACACCGATGAAGACCAGGTAATGACCACAGGATTCACAAACGTGGTTGTGATAGGTTTATGGTAAACTAAAATTGTCTATTCAAAAATGTATGACTTATTGTCAGTTAATCTAAATAAAACTACAGCTACATGGCAAAACAGAAAATTATAATTCATTTCTGACTACAGAAAAAACCCTAAAGGGATGTTGTGTTAGACAGGTGTTGTGGTTTGTGCTCATCAAACCTGAATTTGAGCACAACAATCAGTGAACCACTACAAAACTGCTACCATAACAGCACATTAAGAGGTTTAAGTGCATTTGGCTGCATTTGTTTTACTCAAATCCATCAACATCATTTCTGTTCTGAGCAAAATGATAGAAATCCCACTCTTGAAATGTGCTGATGAGCTTCCCTTTACATGCAGTGTGAGGTTTGGAAGTCAGTATCAGGATCAGTCCATGAGCTGACTATGTAATGAGCTGCTGTGTTTGGAAATCAGGCACTGAATGCTCTCACTGAAAAGCTCAGCACACCCTGGCACATCGCCTCTCTGTAATGGAATATGATGACATTTAGTTCTAGGTGTTTCTTATTGTTTTTATGCAGTGGGTGCCTAATGTAAGAAAGTATCTTTGATAAGAATAGCTCACTTGAAACTAGTTGCTTCAGTTAGCTGTTACAGGTTGGGATTGCAACAGCAGGAGCTCAATAACTATACAGTACACACACCTGCAGACATAGGCAAACTACACTTCTATCATCTCACATGGTCTCTTTCAATTTTTCCTGTGCAGTAATTATTCAGCACTTGTGAAATCATCACCACACTGTTTGTTCATCTATACAGCTCCCTCGTACTCAGCCGACTGGCACGCTGCTGGTTATTCAGACCTTCTCTACCACCATTTCAAAGCTGATTCCAATTAGAAGCTTCCCATCTCCCATCAGAGACCTGCTCTTTTAATGAAAATGCCACACTCCAGCATGCAGATATGGACATATGCAAACACTCAGATACAGTATACTGTATGAAGGCCACAATATGCTAACCCCTGGACATAGGAGTAAAGCTTAACCTCTCACACTAAGGTGTCATATTTGAAACATATTAAAGCTCCAAACACTGCTTGAGGTTGTAAGACGGAGATATTCACTCAGTAATTGACTACCATGAACCTGCGAACAAAGTTCCCTGTAGACCTCCCTCTTTCATGTTATTAATTCAGGATAAGACCCCAAACCTCCCAAACAATAACAACCTGCAGTTTATTGTAATGTTTATTGAAATTTGTATGAGCCAGTACGCTCTGGCTCTTTGAGGAGGTGCTAAATTTAGTCTGAAATAACCAATAAAAGCTGTGTCACTGGACACTTAAGACCATATTTGTTTTGCACAGTATTTAGTTGACATAGGATGTTAATAAGGATAGGATATTTAAAGAATAGTGTGTATTATGTAACAAGTAAACAACTGGATATTTTAGATTAACCCTTTTCTGATGTATCTGTCTAAAATCATTTTAGCAGTTCAATCTTGGCCTTCTCAAACCTGTGAACTGTTGTGTGAACCTCAGACACTCACTAAGACTTGGGTAATCACACTCACTGGGAATTTTGCAATATGTGCAACTTTAACAATTACCACTTAAAAGTGTAAACCCACTAAAATCATAAGAATGTCAATAACATCAAACTTGACTCAATAACCACAGAGTATTAAAACTTTTCAGGAATTTTATATAGAAGCTTAACAGAGCTGCAGCAAAGCAACAAGCAATAAAATATAAACCTTAAAATAATCAATAATTGTCTTAATTTGCTTACAATCTAAATAAACCAACAACTACTATTTCTAACATAAATCTAGATTGATCATACTGAATAAAATTATTATGGTTGAGCTAAGCTCTTGATCTGAACAGCAAAGATTTTTTTCATGCAATCTGACTCTCAGCTGGCTCTGGGTAGAGCGGTGGCAGATTGGGCCATCGTTTGTTCCTCTTTTTCCTTTTTGCCATGATTCAAGCTTTCACAAGGGGAAAAGAATTTATAAACAAAAATATCAAAGCTCATCCAGTTTAATCCTCAAAACTCTCAAAGAGAGAAATAGGACAAGTTCAGATAAACAATGTTTTTCTTGGTCAAATCTCCTGTGACTCAGGAAAACATAAAAGACATTAAACTGTTTACAATATCCTTTTGGTCCAAATCTTCATAAAGACATGACTTCAATTTGTAAAGTTGGGTGAATATCATTCGAGTGATCTGGACATTGTATGTGGAGTGCCTCAAGGTTCAGTTTTGGCACCTAAATTATCCATATTATACATAAACGATATATGCAAGGTTTCGGATTTAGTGAAAGTGGTCTTATTTGCTGATGACACTACCATATGGGCATCCGGGGAAAACCTACAGCTACTCTCGAAACAAGTTTCACAGGAACTTGAGAAGATAAAGAAATGGTGTGATAGTAATATTCTATCTCTGAATATGGATAAAACTAAATTTATGGTATTTGGGAATCGTAGACTAGATAACGAACTTCAATTGCAAATCGGGGGAGCTAATATTGAACGAGTATAAGAAATTACATTTCTAGGTGTCATAGATAATTTCACCTGGAAATCTCATATTAGATATATTCAGCACAAAATAGCAAAAAACATATCGATATTGGCAAGGGTTAGATATATTCTGGACAGGAAAGCACTCCGTATTTTGTATTCTTCACTGATTTTACCATACTTGGAGTATGGCGTTGAAAACTGGGGAAACACATATAAAAGCTCACTTCAACCATTGTATATATTACAAAAAAGAGCGATAAGAATTGTGCATAAGATGGGGTATAGGGATCACACCAATGTAGCTTTCATACAGTCTAAACTTTTAACTGCAGAGAGGGTTGGCATACTACTAACACTGCAAATTGTGTAATCGAACACTCACTGTGAATTGTGCGATATGTGCAACTTTAACAATTACCACTTAAAAGTCTAAACCCACTAAAATCATAAGAATCAGCATCATCCAATCTTGACTCAATAACCACAAAGACTATTAAACCTTTTCAGGAGTTTAATATAGAAGCTTAATAGAGCTACAACAAAGCAACAAGCAATAAAATATAAACTTTAAAATAATCAATAATTGTCTTCATTAGCTTAAAATCTAAATAAATCAACTACTATTTCTAACATAAATTAGAATGATCATACTCATTAAAATTATTATGGTTGAGCTAAGCTCTTGATCTGAACAACAAATATTTTTCTCACGCAATCTGGCTCAGCTGACTCTGGGTAGGGCGGTGGCAGATTGGGCCATCGTTTGTTCCTCTCAAAGAGAGAAATAGGACAAATTCAGATAAACAATGTTTTTCTTGATCAAATCTTCTGTGACTCAGGAAAGCATAAAAGACAAGGAAATGTATATAAACAGTCTCCTTTTGGTCCAAATCTTCATAAAGACATGAAAATGTCTAAAACTATCTTCTTTTCAAGCCATCCTTTCCCCACCAGGCTGGGTGGATTGTGGCTTTTTGTTAAAATTCTTCATTTCTTCATCAATCATCTTTGAAGCAGGAATTCAGTTTCCTTGCTGAACTGTGAGGCTCTGCCACAGTTTCATCGTCCCTTGTCGGCATGCATCTTCCTCCTCTGACCTCCCGAACGCCTGTGTCCAAGCACCCATTAAAGGGTGTTCCCTCATCGGCATGCATCTCCTTCCTCTGACAGGCCAAACTCCTGTGTCCAAGCACCCAGAAAAGGGTCTCTCTCTCCCACGACGACATCCATCCTCCCTCACAGGCTGAGCCTGCAGGGGAGCACCCCCAGAGGAGCTCCTCTTCATGGACTGCCTCCCGCAGTCCTCGGTCTCCTGGAAGTCCGA
>NW_018128090.1:416413-425135 GCF_001952655.1 Monopterus albus | reverse complement strand
CAGACTTCCCTCTCTCCAGACACTTCCTCCAGCTCCTCCGCGGGAATGCTGAGGCGTTCCCAAGCCAGCCGAGAGACATAGTCCCTCCAGCGTGTCCTAGGTCTTCCCCGGGGCCTCCTCCCGGTGGGACATGCCCGGAACACCTCCCTAGGAAGGCGCCCAGGAGGCATCCGAAACAGATGCCCGAGCCACCTCAGCTGGCTCCTCTCGATGTGGAGGAGCAGCGGTTCTACTCTGAGCTCCTCCCGGGTGACCGAGCTCCTCACCCTATCTCTAAGGGTGCGCCCGGCCACCCTGCGGAGAAAGCTCATTTCGGCCGCCTGTATCCGGGATCTTGCCCTTTCGGTCATGACCCAAAGTTCATGACCATAGGTGAGAGTCGGAACGTAGATTGACCAGTAAATCAAGAGCTTCGCCTTATGGCTCAGCTCTGTCTTCACCACGACGGATCGGTACATCGACCGCATTGCTGCAGAAGCTGCACCAATCCGCCTGTCAATCTCCCGTTCTATCCTTCCCTCACTCGTGAACAAGACCCCAAAATCATAATGTTCCGAAGTATTGCATATTTCTTACTGTCAGTCCAAGCCTACTGCCCGTACCTGGCCTCCGCCTCACTGTGATCCAGCCTTGGATTCTACTTCCTCTTTTCTAGAAAACTAAACCATCTCAATACGTAACAAAAACTCACATCTGATTGAAATATCAAAATTCCATCATTGCTTTTAACAGAACAATCAGAATTACACACTGATTTCACACAAAACTATCAATGCCTTAAAATCAAAACATAAATCTTTATATTTTGATTACTTGACTAAACATGGATCATCATTGATTAGACATTGATCAAACAATTATCAAATTCTTTACTTTTAGGCTTGAAACCATCATTTTTGTTGCTTCCTCAGTATGCTGTGTGTCTCTTCTCTGTGTGGCACGCACACATGAACTTTGCAGTTCCTCATTTCGGCAGAGATGTGTCTACTCTACTTCCTCTTTCCCGTGTCTGCATTTTTCACTCTTTTAGATGTAAAATCACTTCTCCCCATTCTTTTAATACAATTATTTCACATTTTATTTTTACACATGTACTAATGATTATTTCAACAAACACACAGAAATCATCTTATGATTGTCTTTACTTATTAAAAGCTTAACTTTTCTAAGCATTCTGCCACAGCACGAGGTAGGGCAGTCGTCTTCTAACCAGCAAGTTGGTGGTTCTCCCGGTCTCCCCGCATGCCTAAGTGTCCCTGAGCAAGACACTGAACCCCAAATTGCTCCCGGTGGTTCGACTGGCGCCAGTGTGCGGCAGCCTCTCGTCATCGGTGTGTGAATGTGTGTGTGAATGGGTGAATGGTGTATGATTTCCTGTAAAGCGCTTTGGCCAGTGTAACACACTGTGAAATATGCGCTATATAAATACAGTCCATTTACCATTTTAATAATAATTCCTTTCTTCTCCAACCTCCCCGGAACTTCCTCTTTCTCCTTTGCCTTCTCTGTATCTCGGTGCTCTTTGAGGCCCATTTTTAGAGCCTTGCTGACACACTCTCAGGCACCCTAACTGTGTGTCAAGCTGCAGTTTGAAATTCACACCTGCAGTCAAATGTACATCTCCCACTGTGGGAGCCACACAGAGAGCATAATGGGAGGAGAGAGCCCCTCAGCTACACTGATACAAATGCTCTCAGACAGCCTAAATGGAATACCAGTCAAAGCCTTGATGTACAGTAGATTAGTCTCATATCTACTGCTCTGCTGTCTAACCACTGAACTGGGAGATGCTGTGTGTGTGTGTGTGTCCCACAGAGGCAGAGTGGACAGAATGGTTCAACAGAGATGATGAGAGAGGATCTGGAGACTGGGAGAAGCTGTCCGACCTCCACGAGGCCTATCCTGATCGACTGTGTAGCAGTCCACTGGACATCCAGGTAGATCTCTTCTTACTTTATCAAACACATGTATATGTTTGAGTATGTGTGCACAGTCTCAAACACCACAAACTGAGAGCAAATGCAGTCACCAAGTCACTTAGATGCAAGCTTCTGATCATAACAGCTGGGTCATTATCATGGGCTTCTGAAACTTTAATACATATATTTAATATTCACAACCCCCTGGTACCCCAGTCTTTCTAGCAATTTACAAAGACTAACATTTAAGAAGTATTTCAACTTAATCTTTATGTTTTTACCATGTGGAGAGGCTGCCAGCCTTCCGCTTTCTGGGATTATCTGACCTGGGGTGTGAATACTTCTGGTGTGCTTAAAAAGGCCCAGCAGAGACTTACTTCCTACAGGTGCTCAGGAAAAACAACATCTCCCAGAGACTGCTGGTGTCCTTCTATCAGTGCTGCATTGAGAGCATCCTTACATGCTGTATATGTGTATGGTACAGCAGCAGCACAGTGGCTCAGAGGAAAACACTCCAGAGGGTCATTAATATGGCCCAGGAGATCGTCAGCTGCCCTCTCCTCACTCTGGAAGAACTACACAGTTCCCGCTGCCTCAAAAAAGCCCAGGAACATCATTAAGGACCCTTCACACCCAAGACGTTCACTCTTTGAACTGCTGCTGTCAGGTAGATGGTTCAGAACAATCAAGTCAAGGACCACTAGATTCAAGGATAGTTTTTACCCAACAGCAGTTACCACACTCAATGCTGCAAAAATACAATATGCCTGTGTGTGTGTGTGGTTAGGGGAGGGGTGTGTGCAGGCACTACTGTCCCCACTATAAGTCTTAGCCTGTCATAACTGCACTGCTCAGGTTGCTGATTGTGTACAGTAGGAATGTCTCTTCAAAAGAAGATGGTATCTGTCATTTGTGCAATGACATACTGTAGTTCTCCTCTAACCTAGAGAAACAATTTTTGTCCCTACTTTACAATACAACCCAGATGACCTTTCCAGCAGCAAGCTTACTGGACCATTGCCATCATGGTGACAATCATGGCTGTGGTTATGGAACCATCATGGTTTGGTTAAGTTTAGGAATGGAGATGAATTGTTATTTTATATATCATTAATTTTATATCACGATTATAGTGACCAGAATTATCGTGAATATCAGTATTATCACAGTATTTTTTAAAATGTGTTGAAAAGTACCAAAAGTACTGTTACACAGTCTGAAATAATTCATTTGTGGTATTATACTGAAAACCACAAATACAATTAGCAGCACTATGCACTTTTTGTAGATGAGAAGAAGGAACCCATAGCATTACTGAGTCTTCCTGCTGCATGCCCACTAAGGAATAAGAAATTATTGCTATTTTTTTCATACACACATTTCAAATTATTAAAATTATTGTTATTCATTATTGTTATTATTTTTCATATAAACAGAGACACACATACACACATTCAGTCTAAGTCTTAAGAAGACTGATACTAATTGCAGTGAGCCCAGCAACTGACATAAATACAGACGAGTATAGTGTTTTTGCAGTTGGAACAGCTTTACAACCAATGACCAACATACGTAGTGTGATAGTGGTTTTACAAGGATAGGTAACACTGAAAGCTTCAGTCTAAAATAGCACAAGCTATTTACAAGTTAGACAAACCAGGACATTTACCCCACTTCAAAGTCCCATCTCTCATGGAGCCAAACATTTACTTACATTGCGTTTGCTGTAAAGTGTTCCCTCCCTTTTACAGCGGTTTTTCTTTCTGCATGTTCTGCAGACAGGGTGACCATCTTCAATAAGTTTCCCCCAGCTCTCTTATAAAACACAAAATACCAGCACATTTCAGACTTAGTCCTCTTAGAAGGCTGAAAAATCTCTGGTGTGCAAACACAAAACAAACACATGTTGCATGCTGCAACTATGTCTGGCTGACTGTTGCTAACTTTGGCATTTCTCTTACCACAATTTTAATGATAATTAAGATTTGAAACAGTAATACTGTTGCCAAAAAAATTGCCATGCTTTACCATGATACTGGTAACAATTTCATATTTATGTAGGAGCAAAACTAGTTGGCTAGGTATGGTTTTGGTGTGAACTGATCACTAAATTCAATTCAATTTAATTGAAATTTATTTGTATAGTGCCAAATCACAACACAAGTCATCTCAGGACACTTTACAAAGTAAGGTCTAGACCTTACTGTTATTATTATAGAGGAAAACCCAACAAACCCCCCTTGAGCAACACTTGGTGACAGTGGGGAGGAAAAACTCCCTTTAATGGAAGAAACCTCTGACAGACCCCGGCTCTTGGTGGGCAGCCTTCGGCCTATACCGGTTCGGGTGAGTGGATAGAGGAGAGAGAAAAGAAAAGAAAAGCAACAAGACACAACAAACAATCAACACTGGTCAGGTTGATGAGGACGGTGACTGCTCATGAGAAACGTAGAGCTCCAGAGCCAGGGCAACCTGCAGAAAGGTGCAGGGAGAAAGAGAGGACACACTACAGGAGAGAGGAGACACAAAGTTAGTGATGTGTAATGGTGCCATATAGAAGCATAGAGAGAGACGAAAGGAGAGGAGAGGAGAGGAGAGGGGAGAGGAGAAATTCAAAGCATCATGGGCCCCCAGCAGCCTAGGCCTATAACAGCATAATTAAGGGAAGGCTCAGGGTCTAAGGTTTAAGCTTTTTGATAAGCTTTATCAAAAAGGAAAGTCTTACAGTAAGTCTACTCTTAAAGGTAGAGGTGTCCGCCTCCTGAACTGAGACTGGGAGTTGGTTCCACAGGAGAGGAGCTTGATAGCTAAAGGCTCTGCCTCCCTTTAGAAGTAAGTTACTTCTAAACTTTGACAAAACTGAAGTCATTGTCAGAGTTTAGAAGTAAGAAATTACAAGTCATCCAGACCTTTATGTCTTTAAGACATGCTTAAAGTTTGACCAACTGATCTGATTCATCTGGGTTCATAGATAAATATAAATTCTTTGACATTCCTGCCTAAAGGGAGCATGTATAAAGTGAAGAGAATTGGACCTAACACAGAGCCCTGTGGAACACCATGACTAACTTCAGTCGTCACAGAAGATTCATCATTAACATGAACAAAATGGAATCTTCCTGACAAATAAGATTTGAACCAACTTAGCGCAATTCCTTTAATCCCAATAACATGTACAAGTCTCTGGAGTAAGATGCTGTGATCAATGGTGTCAAAAGCAGCACTGAGATCTAAGAGGACAGGTATGGAGTCAAGTCCTTTGTCTGAGGCTAGGAGAAGATCATTGGTGACTTTCACCAGTGCAGTTTCTGTACTATGATGGACTCTAAATCCTGTCTGAAAATCCTCATTCAAATTATTCCTGTGCAGGTGGTCACATAACTGCTTTGCAGCAGCTTTTTCAAGGAGTTTAGAAATAAACGGGAGATTGGATATTGGTCTATAATTGGCACCTGGGTCAAGAGTAGATCAATTGTGTTTGTATTCTTCATCATGGTTACAATAATAAACATGAAGTTAAGGTTGGGAACAGTAAATCATAAAAAAACTTCTTTTCCACAGGGAACAAAGTCCCTTCTATTGGAAAACCCTGGTTTTCTGACCCATCCAACCACTCCAGCAACCTCCAAAGAGTCAATTCATGCTTTGTGCATTTACATGTCCACTAAGGTGGATTTATCTTCTCAGGTCTGCAAGGGTTCATCTGAAAAACATAATGCAAGTGCAGTATTTTGATTGATCCTGTCTAAGTTTATCAGGGTAAATACTTATATTTGAACTTCTGCTTATCATGATGTTGAGGGCATTGGACACCAGCTTGGCAGTTAGTCTTTTAGTATTGTAAAGGTTTTAACTGTGTTTGCCGAAAACAGTCTCCAATCCAATGCTGTAGTTACTGTCATATAAATAATGTTTGCTAAAAACCATACTTTGTCTTTTTAAAGTTAAAACCATATAGCTGAAAATTGTTAAAGATTTTTGACCAGCCAATGGGCTTGGGGGCCGAGTACCACGAAAATGTAGAGTAGTACTGCGAGATGGACTAACATGTTGTTATGGGTCTGCTTGTGGAATTTATTGACAAGACAAAAAGTAAAATATAGAATAATGCCATAACAGCCTTATTCTTTAATTCAGAAAGAGAGCAGGATAAACTTAATGGAGTTAGGCTTAAACAGCACCATATCCTTGCGTTTCTGTAGCTAGAACATGTTTCTAAAAGTACATTAATCAGATGCTATTCTGAGACCTGTGTGGTTGTAGCCTGCACCTAAAGCTGTGGTTGTAATTTGCCAGGGCTCCCTTGAAACAGAAGTATTAAACCTCAGTGGAATCTTCCTGGTTAAATAAAGGCTAAATAATCCCTGAGCCACAAGTCCTAGCTGGTTTGCACAGCAACTGTGTTTGTGTATACAGTGCAGCCCAACAAACTCATTTTGTTCTAATAAAATAGTCAGTAAATAATAATTACAACCAGGATCCAAATCCCACACTGCTCACGATACAAGTAGCTTTCCACACAACAGCTGGGTACAGCTGGTTAGTTAACTGAGGAGCCAGAGGTGTGCAGTGTGTGTTATACAGCTGCCCATGCAGCAGCTCTCTAACTGTGGCTGTGGCCCTAACATTTCCATCTGCTTGTTCCATTAGTCCCTGTTGATTTTTTGTCATTTTTTTCTTTAGCTGTTTTTACCTTTATTATACAGTGAATGACTAAGATGCAGACAGGAAACATGGGCAAAGAGAAAGAGAGTGATATACAGCAAAGGTCCCCAGTCCAAAGTGTAACATGGATGTTGTGGTTATGTGAGCTGTACTATAACCATGACAACTATACTATACCTCATGTGGCTCCTCCAAACACCCCGCCTTTTGCTAGTTGAATGTTTTTAATGTGAAGCAGCAGCAAAATGTTGTTCCATTTACATCAGGATAAATTTTATACAGCTTCGATACAGTGTAAAGAGTAAAGCTATTATCAGTGAGAGGACACTGATTGGATTACATGCTGCATTGTTTACTGTGCATCCACTGTGCTTGTAAAGGCAGTCTGCAGCACGGGAATGGTAGATCCTGCCAATACATAGAGGTAATAATAAAATAATATATTTAATGGCTATTGCAGAACAAGTGGCAGCCATCAAATAACCAGGGCTTGGACTTCATAAAACCATAGGAACCACATCTATATGTGACAACAATAATGTTACATTAATGGTGTCCCAGAGCAAAGTCACCACATTGGTGTCAGGTCCAACTGCTCCTGTGCTGAGTTTCGTCAGCACCAGGCCAGCCTGCCATTATGTGCTGCTGGGATGTCGATTCAGCCTGGCACATAAAGTGACAGGTGTTTGCCTTGTATGAAGATAAGTAGTTGTGCCAGGTCTGCCCACATCACCTCCAACACCCATAACACCAGCATAAAAAATAGCTCCTGCAGGATCCAGCTGGTCTGTTTTACGGCTGCTGCACAAATTTCTACCATTATCCTATTGTCTCTTACCAGTCTTATTATTTGTTAAAAATCATTCCAAATTGATTATTCACATAAAATAATGATTTAGAGAAAAGCAGTAATGTTGGTTTTATAGTTTTGTATTAGCTCTGTTTTGCCATGTGGGATGTAGCTGCAGTTTCATTCTATTTTTACAAACATTCAGGAGGAACTGCCACATCCTGCCTAGTTTATATGCCATTTTTCCACAGAGTCTGGACATAGTCAAAGTTTTCCTCAGTTTGCAGTTTTCCCTGTTTGATGTGCCTCTGTGGGATCCTATTTTTAGAAAACAACTGTTTTAGTTGTCTCCTTCCAATATGTTACATAATGTGGCTTGGATTTGTGTTGGATTTACTGAGTAATAATAGTTAAAGTAATGGAAATGGTAAGACTTAGGGTCACTGGAGTTCAAGAGGTCAATGGTGTATTGTCTTTTTATAAATGTTATTTAGAAATGATTATTACATACATTGTGAGACATCAGCATCATTAAAGAATTGTTCAAGAGTTCAACTTTTCCAAACATAACACAGTATTTATAGTATCTGAAGAACACATAACAGACCAAACTCGGTGCACAAATTGGACAAACCAAGCATAAAACACACATGATAGGGCAGTGCATTTCTGTTGTAAATAATCCAGTAACTACCTGGCTGACACTCCAACTTATGCAGGTGACGGTATTGCACCTTAAGGCTGGAAGAAGAAGAACCCTACCGCACAGACAGTATACACATTAAAGACCGATAGCATCACGATAGCACAATTATTCATGCTTACCTCCAGACTGTCACCAAAGCTACATGTTGACTGGTTGGCAGAGAACAATCCTTAAATGCTAACAAAGCCTGCTGATACACTCGCTTATCAAGTAATATACCACACATATTCCTGATTTTGTTTTTTCACGCAATGATTTATCTGTTTCATATCACTTTAAACTGGCAAATGTGTTAGCTTGGATGCAGTCAAATGCTAAAACAAAGCCAGTACTGATTGGAGATTATTTTGTGCACAAAGATGTTTTTGACTCGGATGAAAAAAATACGACACTAGTCTGACCACATAACAGTTTTCTATTTTACACAGTCCATTTTAAATGAGCCTTGGCCCAGAGAAAACGCCTTCTGGATCATGTTTAGATATGGCTTCTTTTTCGACCTATAAAGTTTTAGCCGACAATGGTGAATGGCACGGCGGATTGTGTTCACCAACAATGTTTTCTGGAAGTATTCCTGAGCCCATGTTGTGATTTCCATTACAGTAGCATTCCTGTATGTGATGCAGTGCCGTCTAAGGGCCC
>NW_018128090.1:415232-416038 GCF_001952655.1 Monopterus albus | reverse complement strand
CCAATTGACCTGATAAGATGCAAATTGGTCCTCCAGCTGTTCCTTATATGTACATTTAACTTTTCCGGCCTCTTATTGCTACCTGTCCCAACATTTTTGGAATGTGTAGCTCCCATGAAATTCAAGATGAGCCAATATTTGGCATGACATTTCAAAATATCTCACTTTCAACATTTGATATGTTATCTATATTCTATTCTGAATAAAATACTGGAATTTCAACCTTCCACATCATTACATTCTCTTTTTATTCACATTTTGTACAGTGTCCCAACTTTTTTGGAATCGGGTTTGTATAAAAACAAAGAGAACTGGCAACCTCTCCTGGCCTCTGCACTGTGTTATATTCTGCCCTGATGGGAACACTGCTGAATTACACAAGAGCACTTTTAGTGTAAGCACTGTTAACATATGGAGATAAAATACTATCAAAAATGTTACAAATGCGTGTTTAACGTTTTGTCTGTAACAAGCGATTTGTGTGTGTGTGTCATGAGGATCACAAATGCGTGCTGCGTAATCTGCACGTATAAAGCCATTTGTGTGTGTGTGTCATGCTGTTCACAAATGCATGCTGTACAAACTGCACATAAAACACATTTTACAAATGCTTAAAATCGATTTTTTGTGTGCAGTTCTTTAGAAAGTACGTACACATTGTTACCTACGCATGCGTGGATCGTCTAACACACACGAATCACCTTCCGCGCACACACGGATTTTTGAGAGTGTTTTTCCGCACTCTCAAAAGTCCACGATCCACGAATGCACGGTGCGTTTAAGGACACGTGGAAAACTCGGACATC
>NW_018128090.1:409794-413116 GCF_001952655.1 Monopterus albus | reverse complement strand
ATTTTTGATAGTATTTTATCTCCATATTAACACTTTGATAGATTTGAGATTGAAAGTGACCAGTTCATCCTCTCTAACCATCTCTGTGTACCAAGGTGACACCGAAGCAGCAAACTTTGGAGGGTTCTATTTAGGTCAATTTTAGCATCAGATTGCCCTCGTCATCAGCATATCTAAAGTATACTAGAGTATACTTTAGTATTTGGATACTAAAGTAGTCAAATTGAAATGGTGACCAAAGGACATCACCTAACACATAACTTTCCAATATTTACTGCAAATTATGAGAAAAAACTAACAAAACTATTAATATATCATAAACCCACCAACAATCTAGGTAAGTTTAGCTATATGAGGTTGTATTCATATATTAGCAGAGAAATAACTGATCAAATTTAAAAAAGCACCATACTGTCATTTATTCAACAATATTTTGTTTACATGTATATGTGAAAATATATGTTGTTTACAGTCAGTGGAGGAGGTGCAAGTAATCCAGGGAGTGGTTCCCCTGAACCCCACAATGATTTCCGTTATTTTGAGTCTTAACAGTCAGAAAAGCAGCTGTGAAATAAATTGAAAAGCAAAAGTATATGCATACTCCTTATGATCCTATAGAAAGTGCTATTACCTTGAAGAAAACTGTGCCAGCTGTGCAGAATTACTGAGTTTTGTATTATGAGGGCACACTGAGCCCTAATCCTCAGTACAGATGGCCTTTATAAAATCCCTGCTATTTACCAACAAAATAAGCCAGACACTAGACAAATACCACATGTCTCTGCAAGGGATGTCTTGATTCCAAGTGTCTAGACAATTCTCTGTCTCTCTCAGTCAAGAAACACATGAGCCTATTATAGAACAATTGAATGTTCCTTTAAGTTTGAGGAACTCTGTCACCTACAATACCACTGGAATGTCACAAATTTGACAATAATATTTTGGTGTTTAAAAAATGTCTTTGCAAAAGTATCCTCTAGTCATTTTTGTCATTCATCTTTCCCTTGGTGAGGCTGAAACCCAGGATGGCATACAGGCCAACCAGACAGGAGATGTGATCCGCAACAATGACAAGGACTACGGCTTTGTCTGCCTCAACAAGGACCAGGTTCATGGCCTCTGTCACAACTACAGGGTTCGCTTTCTCTGTGGGAAATTGGGTATGTTCATTGCTTAATCTCAGTGACTGTATACACAGTATGTGTGTGAGTAGAGTACATCCTCTCTTGTATGTGCATGTTTGAGTATCTGCATATTTTTTCCAGTAATATGCTTTTTCAGACATGATTCTCACAAGTGGGGAGCTTAAGCTAATCCATGTAGGTACAGTATGTGCCATATAAGTGAAACACTCTGTGACTGTGTTCCACAGAGTGTGTTGTGTGGGGGGCTGCTATGGTTAAAATGTATGGGCCCCACATGGTGCCGGAAAACACTGCCACGCAGTCAGCTCAGAGTCCACAGGCACTGATCCAGCCATTCTGAGATAGCATGGACCTCTGTCTGGGCTTGTATCTATGTCTGTGTGTGTTATGTGGTGAGTGCTATGGAATTTTGTCATGATTTTTTGTCAAAATTGACACTGGGTACAACCCATTTGTATCACTTTACAATTAGACCACATACACACATATTGGGCTTTATTTTTCTGAAAGAGAGACAGAAGCAAACGCAAGTCTAAACTCCAACCAGGCACAATCTGGAAGAGCGATGGAATACATTACTAGTGGGAGAAATGTATTCTGAGCAGCTGGAGTCAGGGTGGACTTTAGTAATGGCTAGTCAAACCAGCTCCAATCAACACCATTAAAAATGATGATGGAAACCTGACTTTGATGGATGTCACTCATATTATGATGAGACAAAAGATGTGTGGAATACAGGGGGTCTTAGGGGTCTCAGTTCACTTGATTGACAGCTTGGATGCCTAGCAAATCTCAAAGTGAAATTTTTGGGAGGTTATGTAATACAATACAATAAATGTGCCATGTTATTATCTATTTATCTACTATACACAATGCAATTTATTTGCAAGCAACTTCATAAACTTTTAATTGGTTTTAAAATGATACAACAAAAATATATTGTAGGTTAATCACTGCATTTATGGTGTTGTACCAAAGGTGATTGTCTGCTAGAAATTTATTGCGGTCTGTGGGAGGGCAGAGCCTATTGAAGATGTGTCTCCCACTTTATCTACACCTAAGTTGCTTTTGTCAGGATCAAACTATCAAAAAGAGGCACAACATTTATCTCTAGTCTAGTCAAGAATGTATGTCTATGTGAATCTTGATTATTTGAGGAAATTGTAACTAAATAGTGAGTGAGAGCAGCGCCGATCTACTGTCTAACCATATAATTACTTTAGATGACATAGCTATGGCCTCCAGTGCTGCTGTCAGAAACCTTGGAGTCATTTTTGACCAGGATATGTCCTTTAAATCACACAAACCAAGTCTCTTTCACCTGCACAGTATCGCAAAAATCAGGTGCATCATGTCTCAAAGTGATGCTGAAAAACTGGTCCATGCATTTGTTACTTCCAGACTGGACGACTGTACCTCTTTACTATCAGGATGTCCCAATAATTCCCTAAAAAGCTTCCAGTTAATCCAAAATGCTGCAGCCAGAGTACTGACAGGAACTAGCAAGAGAGATCACATTTCTTTGTTAAGTGTCCTGAGATACCTTTTGTTGTGATTTGGCACTACAAATAAAACTGAATTGAAATTGAACTTACGAAAATCGCCGGCAGTAAGTCAGACTTGTTTCCAGTGCATGTTGGACTCTGGCAGGCCTACCCTTTGTCACCGGTTCTGTTCATTATTTTTATGGACAGAATTTCTAGGTGCAGCCAGGGGCCGGAAGCTCAGTTTGGGGACCACAGGATCTCGTCTCTGCTTTTTGCAGACAATGTTGTCCTGTTGGCTCCATCAAACCTGGACCTCCAGCGTGCACTGGGGCAGTTTGCAGCCGAGTGTAAAGCGGCTGGGATGAGAATCAGCACCTCCAAGTCCGAGACCATGGTTCTCAGTCGGAAAAGGGTGGCTTGTTCCCTTCAGGTTGGTGGGGAGTTCCTGCCTCAAGTGGAGGAGTTCAAGTATCTTGGGGTCTTGTTCACGAGTGAGGGAAGGATGGAATGGGAGATTGACAGGTGGATCGGTGCAGCTTCTGCAGTAATGCAGTCGATGTACCGGTCTGTCGTGGTGAAGAAGGGGCTGAGCTGTAAGGCGAAGCTCTCGATTTACTGGTCGATCTATGTTCCAACTCTCACCTATGGTCATGAGCTTTGGGTCATGACCGAAAGGGCAAGATCCCGGAT
>NW_018128090.1:407803-409588 GCF_001952655.1 Monopterus albus | reverse complement strand
AAGTCTGGGCATCTTTGCTTAGACTGCTGCCCCCACGACCCGGTTCCAGATAAGCGGAGGAAAATGGATGGATGGATGGCAGTAATGCTGCATCCACAGTGTGTTATCCTAATCTTTATTGTGTGGATGCTATGCAGCTACACTCTTGCTTTCCAAATCTTATTTATTATCATTATTATTGTGTGGATGCTATGCAGCCACACCCTTGTTTTCCAAATCGTATTTATTATTATTGTATGGATACTGATTCAGCATCCATACAATGTACTCTAGTTATTGTATGGATGCTGATTCAGCAAATAAATAATTGGATAACATTATGGATGCTGAATCAGCATCCATACTATTATCCAATTATTTATTTATTGTGTGGATGCTGATTCAGCATCCATAGTATGTTTTCCTGGTCTTTATTGTGTGGATGCTATGCAACCACACTCTTGTTTTCCATTTTTATTATTGTGTGGATGCTGTGCAGCCACACTCTTGTTTTCTGTTTTTATTAGTGTGAATGCAAAGTGACAACACTCTTGTTTTCCAAATCTTATTATAGTTTCTTCCGTATGTTTTTCACCGCTCATCTCCTCCCACATACTTTCAGCTAGACAACCCATTCTGGTATCAAATTGTTAACCTTTTTAAGGACATTATGGCATGTACTCAACTTTTTTTTATACCTTTCATACTTTTTAATAAATTCAGCTTTTTTACAAAAATTTTCCCATTGGAAATGAATGGGAAATTTGAATCTTAATATCTTCGGCATACCTTAGGCTAGAAATGCCGTTTCAACTCTATTCAACTCGTGAGGTGTTCAGCTACCAATGGTGCAACGATCCTCTTGATATCTTTTACCGTTGTTTTATAATTGACATTTATATTTTGTGTATTTCTCCATTCACTTTGAATCACTCCATTGACTTAAATAGGTACCCTCTGAATTCATGTGACTCCCCGCTTTAGCTGATCTGTCAGTTTTTCAACTATTTCTTGCCCGTTTTTCTGCTCTTATTCTGCCTTATGCTTTATACACATATAATGGATGAAAATTTTTGATTTGATTTGATTTGATTTATTTTTTCTTTCAAGCATGTAAAGACAGTTGATATGACAACACACATGATTGTACACATAATCCAATATCAATTTGCTTATACCTAGTACATGCTTGAATGGAGTCGGAAGAAGTCAGACTTATCCAGTCCTACCCCATGACATCATCTTACCATCATTGGTTTGCAAGCCGTAAATGATTCTCTTCTACACCACACAAGTATTATACTAAAAAAATTATGACAGTGTTAACATTCTTACATAATTACATTCTTAAATAATTATCTTCTACACCACACAAGTAATATACTAAAGAATTATTACAAAGTGTTAACATTCATACACCACACCCACAATGTTCCATCTAATTAATCATTAAGCCTGTTCTTGCATATATCTTGATTGACACATACCTTTATATTTATGTTTAAACTCATCAATTCTATTACTATTTTTTATGTCTACACTTAAATTATTCCATAGTTTTACCCCACTTATGGAAATACAAAATCTTTTTTTGGTTGTACGTATAGCATGAATTTTTAAATTTAACTGACCCCTTAAATTGTATCCCCCTTCCCTTTCATTAAATAGTTTTTGAATTCCACCAGGTAATAAATTGTTCCTGGCTTTATACATAAACACAGACGTCTTATCAGTCAGTTAAAGCAGCAACGTCTATAAAGCCAAAATCCCAAATACTATACAACGTAACAAGCACTTCCCTGCTGC
>NW_018128090.1:399533-405038 GCF_001952655.1 Monopterus albus | reverse complement strand
TTTATACAGTGGAATAACTGTTGCTATTGTCATATTATTGGGGAACTGCCTAAGTCGAAGCGACATGTTAAACATATGGGTTAATGGTTTGCATATCCCCTCAATCACCCATTTAACAGTTGTCATAGTTATACCATCACTATCACTAGATGTTTTGTTACCACATTTATTCACTATCTCTATAATTTCCTTTTCAACTATTGGCTTCAGAAACATAGAACACATATTCCTTTCAATTGTATTGTTATTTATAATGACGTCTGTACAAATGCTACTTGCTAAACCAGGACCCACATTCACAAAGAACCTATTAAACTTATCAACTACATCCTCAAATCTATTGACCGGTGTGTCATTATCCATAAAATATTAAGGGTAGTTACTCATGCTGGTACTGTTTCTAATCAGTTTATTTAATATATTCCAAGTACCTCTCATGTTATTTTTATTATCCTCTAATACTTTAGAGTAATATAGTTTCTTACATCTCCTCAAAATCTCAATTAATTTGTTCTTATATGACTTATATTTTTCTTCCGCCTTCTTTGATCTGTCCTTTATGAATTCCTTATATAACACATTCTTTTTTTTACATGCATTCTGTAATCCCTTACTCATCCACGGTTTCCCACTGTAATTCCTCTTGTTTTTATATTGCTTACGAGGACAGTTCCTGTCATATACTTTCTTAAATATATTTAAAAATTGCTCATATGCTTTATCTAAGTCTCTGTAAACTGATTCCCAGTTTTGCCCCATAAAATCCTCTTTTAGCCTCCTTACAGCATGTTCATCCGTCACCCTCCTATAGAAAAGATTTGTTTTTGGCCTCTCTTTTCTATACTGGCCCTCATAAACCACAAATACTGGTAGATGATCACTTATATCATTTATAAGTAATCCACTTGTCATTTTGCTGTCAATAACATTGGTAAATATATTATCTACAGTATTAGTGTTGCATGCTGGGTTGTTACTCTACTTGGTTTTGTAATTTTTGGGTATAAACTGCATCTATATATTGTGTTAATAAACTCCTCAGTTCCTGTGTGCTTGTTAGGATTTAACAAATCTATAGTCACCACATATGAACATTAATTTATGACTTATTGTCAAGTAATTTTCTTCCATCCAGTCATTAAATTTTTCTATGCTGGCTCCAGGTGCTCTATAAATACAGCTTATTACAACATTTTTCTTTTTTTCCACGAGTATTTCTACAGTCACACACTCCAGCAAATTATCAACCACCCTTGACATTTTCTCCACTTTCTTATAACAAAAGTTTTTATCTATGTACAAGGCCACACCACCTCCCATCTTATTCTCTCTGTTTGTGCATACCAAGTCATAGCCATCAAGGTCAAAATCCATTCCCCTTACATTGTTAATCCAAGTTTCAGTAATAGCTGTTATATTAAAAGAATGTTTTAGACTACTAAGATAATGTTTTATACTCTGAAAGTTTGCGTATAAACTTCTGCTATTAAAGTGAATTAGTGATAAACTATTTTCAGTCTTGACATTGCTGTTAAACTGCTCATCCGTGTAATACTTGCAGTTATTTTCAGAGTTCTTAAAAAAGTTTTTTTCAGGGTCAAAATCTTTGTCCGGTTCATGATAATGAATTTCAGTATTTCCAATAGTGTTCACTTTCAGCTCTAGTCCCTCAAAAACTATTAACTTCTGTAACAAATCACTTGCCTCATTCCGTACATGGGTCAAGATTGTTGTTGTTGAATCCAACGCTCATCTGCCGTCGCAGATATCAATATACCTGCGTGTTTCTTCTTCATACATCTGAGGGTCCAGCGACCCCTTCATCTCCTTGTCTTGGCATCCTGGGCGTGCTGGTCCTGGGTCCTGGATCCTGGTTCCGAGGTCTGGTCACTAGTCGATCATACCACAGGAACGCGATGTCTCCCCTCTCCCTGGCCTCCCATAACTTTGGCATCAACTCCCTTCTTCTCTTCCTCACAGACTCGGTGTAATCTTCATTTATATAAATGTTAGATCCTTTAAGCTTCTTTGCTTGTTGCAATATGTGTGCCTTATCTTTCTCTTTCATCAACTTTACCATCACCGCCCTCAGACCACGATCAGAAGGTTTCCCAACTCTGTGAGCCCGCTCCATCTCAATTTCTTGATGAATCTGCAGATTATTCTTCAGAATCTCCTTCACTTTGCAAAATCGTAGAGAAAATTGTCACAATCTATCTATGCTAGTGTTACTGTGATGGGATGAACGGTATTTGCGTAACATCGCACATTCCAGAGAGAGTGCCGTCTCACTGTGCCATAGATGGCCATTGAAAAAAACGATTCAGAAAATCCCTTCAAAGCAAAAGCTGGGGCATTTGTAAATCTCCACTGCTTCTTCATTTTCTGGAATATCTTGACATAGAGGTGATCAGCATTTTTGTTGAAGCCTCCTGCTGCTCACCGTGAAGAAATTGTTTTGATAGGACTTATAGATTTTCTTCAATTGTCAATTGTTGACCAGGAGGTTTTTTACATTGCAGTGGGTGTACCGACAGCAAACCGCCGTTCATTCACACGCTCTGCAGTGAATACGGTGACAACACGGCTGTTCTTTCAAATACAAAGAACTTGCTCTGCTAGACAGCAGCTTAATGCCTTTTTTTCCCCAAACACATTGTACTTTTCTGATGAAGCCTGACCGAAGAAGGATTATATCAGAATGGAACTATCGCAAGGTAAGCTTATATCAATTTATTTTGCAGGAGACAGTGGCTCACCTCCTCATAGCACTACAACAAGCTGCTAACAGCTAGCGCAGTAGACACGAAGCTCATTATTTAAAGTAAAGCTCCTGATAATTCATGTGAAAACTTTAGTTCAAGTTACACTGTGTTTATACTCAGGCAGGTGAACATTGAATACACTTTGAACGTCTGAATCGCTTTTATAATCAAGTCATGGCTAATTAGTTCTATAGCTTGCACAGTACAGCACAAAGGAGTTCGGTGGTGCTAACAGCTAGCAGAGTAGACACACTACAATAGGCTGCTAGCGGCTAGCGCAGTAGACACGAAGCTCATTATTTAAAGTAAATCTCATGATAATTCATGAGAACTACTCAGGCAGGTGAACACTGAATAATTTTTGAACGGTCTGAATCACTTTTATAAGAGAATCATGGCTCACTTAGCATGTCAAAGCCTTATACAGTATTAGGCTTCAACATGCAAACAGCTAGCGGAGTTGACACAAAGCTCTTTATTTAAAATAAAGCTCATAATTCATGTCAACTCTTTAGTTAAGGTAATATGGTGTTTGTACAGAGGCATGTAAATGCTGAATAATTTCTGAAAGTTTGATTAGGTTATTTATTGTTATTAAATATATATGCTTGTACTGTTGCACAGTCTGCTAAGATGGCTGAGAAATGCAGACAGTGGGCAGACACAGCTGGAACCACTGGTGACACACATAAATCCAGGTCCTCCTTACTGCTGTGTGTTTTTTTATTTAAGATTACAACAGCAAAATACATACTGACTTTTTCAAATAATATGAATGAATACAGATATTTGATGTCATAACAAACCTTTGACTACAAACCTGGACAAGCCTGGAATGACCTACAGCAACAGGACTCAGGAACAGCTACACTGCTCTTGGTTTTTCAGTCCAATTATTTTGTATTTGTTAATTTTATATATTTACCTTCATAAAATATGAATTTAAAGTGAGCAATATCAATATATTTGAGTTATATCAGATATTAGCCAATGTTTTTCTATGACTGAAAAAAGGTTAATCGCTTTTATAAGCAAGTGTACAGTGAACTAATGTGATAGCTGTAGTTGTCCTTTAGTTCTGACAACAGTTGCAATGTCTGGGCTGATAGTAGACAGAGCTACTCTCAGATCATGTTCAGTGTCCAAGCTGTTCCTTTGCTTTGACTTGAGCTATAACAAAGTGGAGAAGCCATTTTAACACAGATAGCTTGTTGTGAATGCTATGATTGCTTTCAATGTAGCAAGGGAGAGATATTTGCACCAGAAATGGGGGAAGCTTATCTCATCATGTTTCTTTCTCAGCATCTGGCCACATGACAGCTTGACCTTTGATTGTCCTTGCTGCTTGGCAACACAACGCTTTCCATGTTGATTCCAAAGGGATCTCTTATCCAGTGACTCTTGTCATGTTTCTCTGGAAAGTAGTCCTCAAAGCAAGCATGTAGACTGGTCAGATCCACAGTGACAGTTATTTTTAGGGCAGCTTTGGCCACTGTATTTAGCTCTTCTGCTGCATGGCAAGTGTTGGGAAATGTACAAAATATGTTTGAAACTTGGACAGTTATTATATACCTTGAGTACTGCTGGAGGGCAGGAAACCATTTTTAGTCCAGAACAACTTCACAAAGACACATTAAGGAAAGTTTTATTATGAACTGGAGGGATGACAGAGGACCTGACATAAACTGTTCATGTAAATTTCACTGTAGCTGTACCACAAAAGACAGAACAACAGTATTGAATCTGAATAGAATAAATGAATAAATGAACACAGTATAAACTAAATAATAACATTTAACAAATAAAAAGTATATGGTAATGAGAGTTATCTTGTGTTTTGTTGTGAAAAGTGAGTTGGATCTGCAGGAAGTATAGCATTACTCTGTGCAGCCCAGATAGGTCACATTGTGACTGATAGTTTTGACTGTGTAGCAGCATACTGCCTAGATAGCGTTAATCCTTAGAGTGTTAGAGGAGGTGAGGTGAAAGTTGAATCACAGCAGACACCTTAACAGGACGTTTGTGTCAGAATAAAAGCATGTTACAGGAAGCAGAAGAGATAGAATCATGACATTAATATGGCTTCTATTGGCTATTTGTGGAAAATTTGAACAGGACAGGTGTCGGTTGCATTTTATCAATTTTTAACCATCCAGCTGCAGCCTTATAGGTTTGTTTTTGTGAGACACAAAACATCTGGCCAGACACAATTGATGATGCCTTTTCATGTCATCAACATGAGACAGCAGTCCTTCTGTGTTATGGTGAATGATGGTCAGAGTGTACGGGCTGCTCAGTGTTTGTCTGATCTGAAGAGGCAGCATCATGTCATCCATGTTGGCTTGTCTCATGGTCTCCAGGGCTGATGTGATTTCTGGATACAAATAAGATTGTGTCTCATCTATGTCCAGTTGGTGCAGTCCACTAAGGGAGGTCACTCTGCTGATAGCTATGTAAGCCATGCCACATTCAGGAATGTGCTTTGGTGAAATGACAGCTGATGATGTTGTAATTCTCTGAACCTTGTGGATTGTACCACTCCTCTGTTTCAGGTTGTGTGCTCTTTATATGTACACTATATTGTCAGCTGGTCTCCATGCTCTGCAATAACTGTTCCATCCAGCTGTTTCATTGCCCATTTTGGGTCCAAGCTTAGTTAATCATTCTGTTCATCTCATCCTTCAGCTATTTCAATAAAGTATTTCAGTAACTTCTTCACACCATTCGGCTTATCACCATG
>NW_018128090.1:398754-399488 GCF_001952655.1 Monopterus albus | reverse complement strand
ATTATTCAACAAAGAACTTCAGCCATTTCTTCTAAACTATTTCAACAAAGAACTTCAGCCATTTCTTCTCATCCTTCAGCTGTTTCAGCACTTTATTTTAGGCATTTTCAGGGCGATCCTTCAGCTCGTTAGCATCCACATGCATTTTCGAAAGGAAATGCATCACTGCGAAGCAACCACACTATGTTATCCTAGTCTTTATTATTGTGTGGATGCTGTAGCATCCACACTTTTGTTATCCTGGCATTTATTTATTATTGTGTGGATGTTGTAATGCATCCACACTCTTGTTTTCATCTTATTTATTGTGTGGATGCTTCAGCAGCCACACTATTGTTATCCTATTCTTTATTGTATGGATGCTGATTCAGCATCCATACTATGTTATCCTGTTCTTTATTTATTATTCTGGTTACTTCCATCTGTTTTTCAGAACTTAATTTCTTCAGCATGCTTTCAGCTAGAAAAACTATTCAGGTATCAAAATGTTCACCTGTTTAAGGAGATTCCTGCTTGTACTTTTGTTGTTTATAACCTTTATACTTTTTAAACTATTTAGTGTTTTTCAGCAAATTTTTTTGCTCCATTCAAATGAATGGGGAAATTCAACTTCAGCACACTTTCAGCTATTTCAGCTATCAAAATGTTCAGCTCTTCAAGGACATTCATGCGTCTCTTCAGAATTTTTCTAAACTTCAGAAATTTGAAATATTTAGCTTTATTTTTGAACATCT
>NW_018128090.1:396852-398527 GCF_001952655.1 Monopterus albus | reverse complement strand
CTTGTTTCTCTGGAACGAGACGGTCCCATCTGGGGGTAATAGGAGACAATGACACCCAAAGTGTGTTGCTTATGTTCAGTCTACTCCGTTGTTTTGTTTGCTTCACACAGATAGGATGTCGGAAATGGCAACAGGGTTTTCAGTGCTGTGGTGGCGATCTCAGGGTATTCTGTCATGACTTTAATCCAGAACACCGACAGAGTTGTTGTCTCGAACATACTTTTAAGGCCGCCGTCATTTGCGATCTCCAGCAGTTGATCTTCTTCTTGCACAGACCTGCTGGATTCACCTGGTTTGTTGACAAATGGGTTGCGGATCCCTTCCTTGGCAGTTCGTGGGTCCTTTGTGGTTGGGAAGTAGCGCTCGAACTCTTTTAAAAGCAAAGACATGTGATCGTGCACCAGCTGGGAGAATGAAGACTCAGGCTCAGTGTCACCCCAAATCCCCGCTAATGTTTGAAACATGTCCAAAATGCCTCTGTTGACGCGCCGTCCCCACAAATCCAGTTTGGCTTTAAATGCAGCTACTTTATCTGCCAACTTGAAGACAGTTGTCATTTTCCCCTGAAGTGACAGATTGAGTTCATTGAGCAGGCTGAATATGTCGCACAAGTAAGCCAGTTTTGGCGCTCAAGTGACCGAGATGTAACCGAGAGAATGCGGTAATTTTTCAAAATAAAAGATCGTTCATACTCAGATAATAAATAAAACGGAAATAATTAATAATTTCTTGTGCGGCCCGGTACCAATTGATCCACGGACCGGTATTATATTTTCACATCTTAATAAGTTCAGCATACTTTCAGCTAGAAAAGCCATTCAGGTATAAAAATGTTCAGCTCTTCAAGGACATTCCTACTTGTATTTATTGCATCTCATCCCTCAGGTTATTCAACAAAGAACTTCAGCCATTTCTTCTCAAATATTTCAACAAAGAACTTCAGCCATTTCTTCTCAACTATTTCAACAAAAAACTTCAGGCATTTCTTCTCATCATTCACCTGTTTCAGCAATTGGTTTCAGGCATTTTCAGGGCGATCCTTCAGCTCGTTAGCATTCACACACATTTTCAACAGGAAATGCATTTCTCTAGTTTTTCAAATAAATTTTAAAATGTTAAATTGTTATACTGTTTCTATTTATAATGTAAACTTGCTCAAATTAAAGCAGACTTGGCACTTTTCAAGTCAGTGTTTATTTGTCATATACACAGTTAGGAAATATGTTTCCCTGTACAATGAAATTCTTACTTTACCATCCACATGAATGCCACAAAATACAAATCCACAAAATACAAATGAAACATAAAGTAGATAAATAAGTAACACAAAATCTAAGGCACTTTAAGCAGCAAATGCAGCAATATAATAAAAATATATAAGAATATAATGAGAGAATGTATGCTCCATGGGAGCAGCATGTGCAGCAGTCAACAGTCAATGTGCAATTATGCATGTGCAAACTGAGTGTAAACAGTACAGGTCGACAGCATATGACGTATTTCCTGGTAATAAACTCCTCCGTTGTTTAGGAGTCTGATGGCAGAGGGAAAGAAAGAGTTTTTCAGTCTAGTGGTCCTGCAGTTCACACTTCTGAACCTCCGGCCAGAGGGTGGGGAGGGGAACAGTCCGTGCTGGGGGTGGGTGGGATCTTTGAGGATGGAGGCAGCTTTCCTA
>NW_018128090.1:392876-395628 GCF_001952655.1 Monopterus albus | reverse complement strand
CTTTAAGTTTCTGCCTGTAGGTTGGAATAAGATGGATCATACAGTGATCAGAGAGTCCGAGGGCTGCGCGGGGGACAGAGTTATAGGCGTCTTTTATTGTTGTGTAGCAGTGGTCCAGTGTGATTTTGTCCCTGGTGGGACAGGTAACGTGCTATCTGTATTTGGTCAGTTTGTGAGTGAGATTTGCTCTGTTAAATTCCCCTAGAACAATGAGTGGAGAGTCTGGATGTTCTAGCTTCACGCTAGTAATCAGTTCTGTTAGGAGCCATAGTGTGCTAGTGCCTGCGCGCAGTACTGGAGGTGGAAGATGCCTGGACGTGTGATGTTAATTTCGCCTGTGATCCTTTGAATAAACCAGCACGGTTATATTTTTTATATATCCAAGTGGTCTGCGTCGTCTCTCAGAGTTCCTGTTTGAAAGAACTGGGCAGTATCTTTCAATGGTGCCGTGACCGTAGGTTGACTCGTCATCGTCTTGGATGAGACCAATGACTGTTGTGTCATCTGCAAACTTTAGGAGCTTGACAGAGGGGTCCTTCAAGATGCAGTCGTTGGTGTAGAGTGAAAACAGCAGAGGGGAGAGCACACATCCCTGGGGGGCACCTGTGCTTATTGTCCGGGTGCTGGATGTGGTTTTCCCCAGCCTCACTTGCTACTTCCTGTCTGTCAAAAAGCTCATAATCCACTGACAGGTGGGGGCAGGTACAGTGACCTGGGTCAGTTTGGAGTGGAGGATGTCTGGGATAATGGTGTTAAATGCCGAGCTGAAGTCCACAAAGAGGGCCCGCGTGTACATCCCTAGAGAGTCGAAGTGTTGCAGGATGTAATCCAGTGTCATGTTCACTGCATCGTCCACTGACCTGTTTGCCCAGTAGGCAAACTGCAGGGGGTCAACAATGTCCTTCAGGTGGGCCAACACCAATCTTTCAAAGAACTTCATAACTATAGATGTCAGGGCAACAGGTCTGTAGTCGTTCAGTTCACTGGTGGAGTGTTTCTTGGGGACTAGGATGATGGTAGAGCGTTTGAAGCAGGAGGGGACTTCACACAGCTCCAGTGACTTGTTGAAGATGAGTGTGAAGATGAGGGCCAGCTGATCAGCACACACTTTCAAGTAGGAGGGGGTCACACCACCTGGGCCTGGTGCTGTTCTGATCTTTTGTCTTTTAAAGAGGCCACGCACATCCTTTTCACAGATCGTTAGAGGTGGGGGGCTGGGGGGAAAGGTGGTGATTGTGGGTGAGGGGGAGTGTTGTTTGTCAAACCTGCAGTAGAACACATTCAGCTCATCTGCTAGTTGACAGTCCTCCACCACAGGGGGGGGGATGGTTTTCTATAGCTAGTGATGGTTTTCAGGCTCTCCCACACAGACGAGGGGTCGTTGGCTGAAACCTGAGCTTTCAGCTTTTCAGAGTAGCTCCTCTTTGCTGCTCTGATCTCCCTTGTCAGTGTGTTTCTTGCCTGGCTGTACAGAGTCCTGTCCCCACTTCTGTAAGCCTCCTCTTTGGCATGACAAAGCTGCTTGAGTCTGGCTGTAAACCAGGGCTTGTTGTTGTTGTATGTGCAGAAGGTCTTTTTGGGCACACACACATCCTCACAGAAGTTGATATAAGATGTCACAGTGTCAGTGAGTTCATCCAGGTCTGTAGCTGCAGTCTCAATTACACTCCAGTCTGTGCAGTCAAAGCAGGCCTGTAGCTCTGACTTAGCCTCCTCAGTCCAGCTCTTCACTGTTTTGACCACAAGCTTCTCGGCTTTAAGTTTCTGCCTGTAGGTTGGAATAAGATGGATCATACAGTGATCAGAGAGTCCGAGGGCTGCGCGGGGGACAGAGTTATAGGCGTCTTTTATTGTTGTGTAGCAGTGGTCCAGTGTGATTTTGTCCCTGGTGGGACAGGTAACGTGCTATCTGTATTTGGTCAGTTTGTGAGTGAGATTTGCTCTGTTAAATTCCCCTAGAACAATGAGTGGAGAGTCTGGATGTTCTAGCTTCACGCTAGTAATCAGTTCTGTTAGGAGCCATAGTGTGCTAGTGTGGGCCTGCGGTGTTATGTACACTCCCATTAGCATGACACTGTTGAATTCATGGGGAGAGTAAAAGGGTTTGCAGTTGATAACAAGAGTCTCTAGGTCTGCGGTACATGTCTTCTGTAGCACTGTGACATCTGTGCACCAACCTAATGGAGGACATAACAAGTGCTATGGATGAGAGGAAATATACGATGGGAATATTTATTGACCTAAAAAAGCATTTGACACAATCAATCATGAGCTATTAATGGATAAGTTAGAAAAATATGGGATCAGGGGATTGGTTTTGAATTGGATTAGAAGTTACTTGACACAGAGGCATCAATTTGTGAAGTTGGGTGAATACCAATCGAGTGAGCTGGACATTGTATGTGGAGTGCCTCAGGGTTCTGTTTTGGGACCTAAATTATTTATACTATATATTAATGATATATGTAAGGTTTCTGATTTAGTGAAAGTGGTTTTGTTTGCTGATGACACTACCATATGGGCATCGGGTGAAAACCTACAGCAACTCTCTGGACGGGTTTCACAGGAACTTGAGAAGATAAAGAAATGGTGTGACAGTAATATACTATCTCTGAATTTGGATAAAACTAAATTTATGGTATTTGGGAATCACAGACTAGACAATGAACTTCAATTGCAAATTGGGGGAGCTAATATCGAACGAGTACATGAAATTAAATTTCTAGGTGTCATAGTTGATGACAAATTCTCC
>NW_018128090.1:391533-392032 GCF_001952655.1 Monopterus albus | reverse complement strand
AAATCAAATCAAATCAAATCAAATCAAATCAAATCAAATCAAATCAAATCAAATCAACCTTCATTTATGTAGAAGCAGATTCCATCTCCTCTTGTTTCCCCGGACAGCTCCTTTACACGGGCTGCTCTGTACACCTGGAAACCCGGTATTTGAATTGTGCTGTCCGCGATGGAGTCACTGAGCCAGGTCTCCATGAAGCACAAAGCAGCAGCGCATGCAAAGTCAGAGTTAGTCCTGTTGACAAGAAGAATTTCATCCATTTTGTTGACCTGGGAGCGGAGATTAGCCAGGTGAATAGATGGGAGTGAGTCCCTCACTGGCGTCACCACACCAAAGTGCCAGAGTGTTTTCCACATCTGCAGCGTTTTTTCCAAGTGCCGTATATTGCTGCTGCGCAACTATTAAAGCAGGTGGGAACGATGCTCTGGCTGAGGGAGAGATTGAAGATGGTGGTGAGAACATCAGCCAGCTCGCTGGCACATGCCCTGAGAGCCCTCTA
>NW_018128090.1:378261-391268 GCF_001952655.1 Monopterus albus | reverse complement strand
AAATAGAAGCCATTCAGCTTCTCTCTGTACTGCCTCTTGGCCACTGTAATGGCTTTCCTCAGTCTGTACTTTGCAGCTTTGTACTCCATCTGAATGCATGAGAGCGAGCATGCAGCATGTGGTGTACCTGACTGTTTATCCAGGGCTTCTGGTTGGGGAACCTCCTGACTTGTATGGTGGGAACAATGTTGCTGATGCAGGTACTAATGTACCTGATCACATACTCAGCATGGTCCTGTACGCTGACAGAAAAGTCCTCCAAGGCGGCTGCAGCTTTAAACACATCCCAGTCGGGAATGTTCACATGTTGGTAATATTTGGGGAGTACAGTCCGTAAATTGCACTGGTTAAAGTCACCTGCAGCAATAAATACAGCATCGGGGTGCGCTGTCTCTAGCGCGCTGATGACATCATAGAGTTTGCTGAGAGCTGCAGAGGGATTAGCTCTTGGGCTAACATACACAGCAGCCAGAAACACAGCACTATGCTCTCTTGCTAGATAATAGGGCCGGCATTTCAGCAATAAAAACTCTATGTCTGGTGAACAGTGCTTATAAACAGTCCGTACATGTCCACACCATGAGTTATTGATAAACACACACACCACCTCCTTTTACCTTCCCCGAAGCAGCAGTGCGGTCACCTTGATGTGCAGTGTGTGTTTGTAGCTGAATCGCAGAGTCTGGGACTCTGTCAGAAAGCCAAGTCTCGGTGAGAATTAGAGCACAGCATTCTCTGATTTCCCATTATGCTGTAAACCTAGCCCTTAGCTCGTACAGTTTGTTTTCCAGAGGCTGGGTAATGGCGGTCAAGTAGTGTGAGCTTTTAGCCTAGGATGGAGTCCTCCTTGCCTGCCTCCTTGCGTCTCCATCTCCGGTTCGCTCTCATGATTTCAGCCTGCTTGCTTGTGCCTGGTGCTTCAGGGGCTCCCTGATGGTGATGGTGGTTGTCGTTGTTGTTGTTGTTGTTGTTGCGGGACCAGACAATGAGTTGTGGCTCCGGTGGTATGAACCCAGTAAATTCCCAGTGGCTGTGTGAGTTGGCGATATCCAGCAATGCCTGTCTGTTGTATGTTAGCAGTGTATGACATTTGTCCACTGCAGAAAAAGTAAAAAACACAAAAAAGAAGAAAACGAAGAAAAAGCCAGCATTCGAGAGTGGAACATGCAAACACGTCTGCCTCGGTGGGCGCCATGTTCAGATGTTCACCTACAGGTGCTCAGGAAGAACCACATCTCCCAGAGACTGCTGGTGTCCTTCTATTGGTGCTCCACTGAGAGCATCCTTAAATACTGTATATGTGTATGGTACAACAGCAGCATATTTCAAAAGTATGAAGTTTAGAAAACATCTGAATAGAAGCATGAATGTCCTTGAAGAGATAAACATTTTGATAGCTGTTTAATGTAGGATCCATTTTCTATTGTGTATGCTGACACAGCAGAGAAGTGTTTACAGAGGTGTGTGGCTGTAGTAGTAAGGCAGAGAAAAGAGAAAGACAAAGAGATACAAAATGGCATTGCAGGTAGCTGCCTCGGTATGTTGGTGTATACACAGTTTTGTTTTGGTTTGTTTGTTAATTATGTGTTTGGAACAGGAAACCAACTCAGATTACTCAAATTAATTTTGGCACTCCAGGATGAAGCTGCCACAAAACAAACATTTTTTTTATGCAATTCAGTCAAGCTTGCTCTGGGTAACAGTCACAGAGGGCATTATCACCTCATGAATCCTGTGCTTTGTACATAAAGAGAGTTCTTTATGACTCTGGCTGGATGTTTGGCAAGATTAATAGGGAAAAGGGCATCTGGGGCACCTTGCTTAGCCTGCTGCCAATTAAATATACATATGATTCATATAGGCACACATGCACTGTGTGGGAATTGACATTGCCAGTGTAGACTATTGTTGCTGTGTTTGACTTTGTAAGTCTATATGTATATAGCAGTATGTGTGTCTGCTTTGCTGCCTTCATTTCACACTCTCACCATTTCCCTTTGTAGTTCGTCCACAGGCATCCATTTCCATTGACATGCTGTCTAATAGTAGCATCCTAGAGCTCACAGACCAACCAGAGGGCTGGAGATCTGGAGATCGGGTGGTGGTGGCCAGTACAGACTACTCGATGTACCAATCTGAAGAGTTTATCCTCTTGCCCTGCCCTACCTGCACACCCAACCAGGTCAAGGTCCAAGGTGAGAGAACCACTGACCTACAGTGTGTTACCATTATTACATCACCATTTTTATTGTTGTTGTTGTTATGGCATTACCATTCCCTATTTATAGAGTAGTGGACAGTTCAACAGCAACAAAATGATCACACAATTGAATCAACACCTCTCTGAAACAGTTTGAATCAACACCTCTCTGAAACAGTTTGATTAAAAACTGAACATTATAACCTTAATGAAGGAGGATGTATTGCATCCAACCAAAGAGCCAATATGTGGCTTGACACACAGCATCTGCACTGTATTTGCTCTGGTTAAGCAGCGGCCAGCCCAGCTGACTTGTAATGGCAGTCACCTCTGAGAGCTGGGTCTGTTCGGTTGTCTAACCACTGACACTGTTCTACCAACACTGTCTATCAAAAGAAGACTATTACCAACTCCAGTGAGTCTGTAGCTATATTAGCACCATTACAAGTTCTGTATGGGTGTAGGAGTGAAGGCAAATCTGTAGGGTCATCAGGTGGGTGCCCTGTTACTACTAACTGGTGTTTTGTTGAGTAACATACACCCAACACAACACTTCCTTTGCTTAGGCTAATTCAGGCTAACTGTTACCAAACAGTCACTAGCACTAGAAACATTTCAACTGCTGTTCTAGCCACCAAACATTTAACATAACTCACCAAACATTTCAGATAGTTCACCAGATAACTAGCCAGACTTCTACTACCTTATACATATACTGCATCAGAAACCACCATGTGTTAGTATTCATTCCAACAAACCAGTCAAATATCTACTATGCGCTCATGTTAGCTTGCTCATGCTAACACCAGGAAGTAGGCCTCAAGCCTGCTGCATTTATCAAACACCTGAGGCCTAGTGAAAAAGTTTCATTTTAAATTGAAATGGCAAGCTACATTAAGTCAGCTTTTCCTTTATAGCACTGAAAACTGAAATCACTTTAAGTGATGCACAGGGTTAAAAGCAAAGGGTGAGAGAACAAGATACAAGCTGAACTAATGAAAAAAGACAGCACGTAAAGCAAGCAGTGAAAATGCATCAGTCACACAAAAAGGTAAAACTGCATCATGAATCTGTTTCTTAAAATGGCAGTGCATTCTGGTCATGCTTAATACAGTCAGGCACCTTGTGTCCCAGTTAGATGGTGGAATAACAAAAGGTAATAGCACTTAGTTTGAGCTTGTGTTAATGCTGGTAGATCACAGCATGAAAAAGGACTTGGATCACGAAATATGAGCGACTGATTATTAGACAGGTTTGGAACTATTTCTGAGGTTAGTCAAACTTATTTGGAACAAAGAACAAAGGTGAACTATCTCTTGTAAACATTGAAAAATGGTTTGAATTTTGACTTGCCATGCTTATCATAGTTGTGTGCACTCACTGCTTTCATGTGCAATGATGGCAAATGGTCGTGTACTTGTATAGCGCTTTTCTATGCTTTACAGCACACTCAAAGTGCTTTCACACTACTTGGCCATTCACCCATTCGCACTCACAAACACACATTCACACACCAGTGTTATCTCCGGGAGCAACTGGGGGTTCAGCGTCTAAATGATGGATTGTTAGCAGCAATATGAATGTGTTCACTTTCATTTTGACCTGTAATTGAAGTGGCTTTGGTAGCTAATCTGGCAAAATTTTCAGTTTACAACCTATGTAACTTTGAAAGTCGTCACATTTTATATATTTGGCTCAATGAGATTTGCAGTGTGTACAGCATACAAAGTCCTCTGTCCTTAGACCCTCCAGTAAAAAAAGCCCTAAAAAACCCTTTTATAGGAAAAGAAGAGATAAACCACAGGGGGGATGGACACCGTGTATACAGCAAAAAGTAACATAGTAGATTTACAGTATAGACAATCAAAACAACAAGCGTCCAGGTGCAACATGTAGGATCTGAGCCACACAACTTCCTCTCTACCATGAAGACCTGGAAAGAGGATAGATTAACCACAGGGACAACAGATAAAATCCAAGCACACCATTCACATATCTGGATAGGAAGACAAATGCACAGAAGGAGAGAAACTTGATTATTTGAGGAAATTGAGTGACAACAGCTCACAAGTCAGACTTACTTTGACCACTGTAATGGATGGACCATTGTTTTTTTACCGTGGCTCTTTAGCTTCTTTCATGTGTTATTTTATGTGCCGATGTGTATGTGGATTTCCTGCATTTTGTACCAACTGGAGCACACAGCAGCATTTACTGCAACTGTATTCACCACCACACTAACCTGTATGTAAATGTATATAGAAACAGTGATAGAGGCCAGGTTGAGACAGCCTAGAGTTGTGTTTGGACTGACTCAGGGCCAGAGAAAAGTCTCAGCCTGCGTTCCGGAGGCTCCTGACTGGGCCCATTCACACTGATACACATATACACACAACACACATGCTAGTATCCATAACCCATACACATATTAAATACACAGACACTTGTTTTATTTCTTTCATCTTAAGTGCATCACACACAGACACCCCCCCATTTTTTTCACTTACTGAGTCTCTACACAGACTTACATTAATTTCCAGGAGACTTACCCTAATCTTAACCAGAACTGCTACTTACCTAACCTTAACCCCTTCACCTAACCAAATCTAACACTTGGCCTAACCTTACACTCCATAGTTTCTTTTTAATTTTTTTTATTGCAACACAAAATAACATTTACAGGACAAACAACATAACATAGAACATGAAACAACAGACATTAACAAAAGAGACAAGAGGATTATTAAATTTAGTTTATGTGTGTGTCAAAGTGTGTAGTGTGGCTATATCAAACTCTATGCAAGCTGTTATTAAGTAAAGTCTCTTTTGGGCCTTTTAAGCAGTCCAGAGGTATTTACGCCCCAGGTCTGATCCTTCTCAATATGGACTCCGAGAAAGTGGAAGGCTGGCACCCTCACCACACGGTCCTCGATGATATACAGTGGCAAGATGTCGGTTTTATTCCTCATGAAGTCGACAATGGCCTCCATAGTCTTTGAGGTATTAAGGAGCAGATTGTTCTCTCTGCACCACACTATCAGCCTCTCCAAGGGCTGATCCCTGTAGGTAGTCTCATCCCCCCCAGAGACAAGCCCCACCACCGTGGCATCATCAGCAAATTTTACAATGGTGTTGCTGTGGTGGGCCCAGGTGTAGTCGTGGATGTACAGGGTGTAGAGCAGGGGGCTCAGCACACATCCTTGTGGGGAACCAGTGCTGAGGCTGAGAGCCGTGGATGTGTTTGGGCCCACTCTCACCCTTGGGCTGCGTCAGGACAGGAAGCTCTTAATCCATGTGCAGGTGGGATATGGAAATCCCAGGTCCACCAGCTTGTCCGCCAGTTTGTTGGGGAGGATGGTGTTGAATGTGGAGCTATAATCCACATAGAGCAGCCATGCATAGCTCTCCTGATGCTCCAAGTGGGACAGCACAGCATGGAGGGCTGTGGCTACGGCGTCCTCTGTGGATCTATTTGCCCTGTATGCAAACTGGTGTGGGTCAGATGTTGGTGGGAGGAATGACATAATGTGTCCCTGTACCAGTTTCTCAAAACACGTCATCACCACTGGAGTGAGTGCAACTGGCCTGTAGTCATTGAGGCTGGTTATGTGGAGTTTTTTAGGCAGGGGAACTAGGATGGAGGGCTTCAGGCAGGGTGGGACAGTGGACTGGGCCAGAGACTGGTTGAAGATCCTGGTGAAGACTCCAGCCAGCTGGTCCATGCAGTCCTTCAGCACATGTCCGGGGACGTCGTCTGGTCCGGCAGCCTTCCTTGGGTTTATGGCCCGCAGCATGCGCCTCAGTTCATGCTCCCCTACGAGGGTGAGGGTGGGGCTGCTGTGGGGAGCAGGGTGCAGTTTGGCTGTGTCTGGTTGCTGCTCCTCAAAGCAAGCAAAAAAGAGGTTCAGCTCCTCTGCCAGCGAGGCGTCCTTCAGCCACACCGAGATTATTCCTGTGGTTGGTAAGATGAATCCAACCGGTGGTTGCCGCATCTTCCACCACAAATGCTTCACGCTACAGGCAAACACATTTCCAAAGTAGTAACATTAATTCACACAGGTTGCATTGCACCAACAATATCATGGATTGTTAGTATCCTGTTGCCAACCGGTAATACCTTACATGCTACAAACACACTTGCCTCAAGCAGTCAAAACAAACAGGTACTGTGCTCTGGGGGAATCCGGTATTGGTGAGCTGATCATTCACCGCCCCAGGGGCTTCACTGGCCAGCTGGTTGAAGGTGTCTAACAATGTTACCTGTTACTCAAATGATTCATGGTCTTGCTTTACTTGCCAGAGAAATCGATGTGCAGAAATTTGGACTTTTGCTTTATGAAAAACACTGGTCTGTTCTCCAGTGTGAATGGTGGCTGTTTTCCTTTTTGATGCTATTCCCAATCCCAGGGTCCAGGTATTGAGCATGTTTTACTAGATGCTGAAATAGAACAGAGACATAATTAATGTAATAGTTACAACTGTGCTTTAATCATTCACTATACTTTAATTAAGCATATTTAGAACTTAGAAAGGGTTAACAGTGTGCTTGAAATCATAGCTCTTCTGATAATTATATCCTTTCAAATCAATATTTGTTTAACTTTCAGGAACTTTTGTCTCAGTCAGGAGTGATGATATAGTATTACATCTTAGTGATTATATTCGTGCATGCACATGAGGTCTGGAAGAATTGTTGGCATATTACATGTCTACACACATGATCCCAGACTGACTTCCCTGGACATATTGTACAGTAGTCACTAGTAGTAAAATGTAGTAAACTGGGATCTAATGTATTTTATTCCTTGACTTTTGATGTTTTAAGTATGAGCTGGAATGAATGTGTTGATTTGTACATTGTGAGTCCTGGCTGTGCTGGTGGAGGGAGTGGGAGGAGAAAAAACATTAAACTTGTGGGTGTGTAATATTCCATCTCAAACATTGCTTTGATTTTATTTCATTTCCTGGCATCACTTTGTTTTTCCCAATCAGGATATTTGTTTTGTTCAAGATGTGAATGTTCAGGAGTAAAGGACACGTGGAACAAAGCTGTTATTATTTCTGTAACATACTTGGACTTGCTGTGTTATTTTGCCCTCCTTTTCATGAGATCATTTGTTCTCCTCAGCTTCACTATCATTTTGTGAAGTGTAAATTTGCCTTCCAAGGAACTACACTATGCATAATGCAAAATTCTGCATCTTTCAAACTTTGTCTAAGGACTAGAGAACCAAAACTGTGGAAAAGCCTGGATGGTCTCAAGGCTCCAAGTCCATCTCCAGAGATCTGGCTAGTCCTGAGTCCACTGTGCATAACATTGTCAAGACATTTACAGCCCATGGTGCTGTAGCTACTCTCCCTGGACTTGGACAAAAGAGAAGAATAGATGACAGATTGCAATTGCAATGAAGGATAGTTCCAATGGTGGATAAAGAACCTCGATCAACCTCCAAATTGAAGCTGACCTGCAGACACAGGGTGCACTCACACTATTTGTCACCATCTGAATGACAAGGGACGCTATGGGAGGAGACCCAGGGTGACCCACTGCTGACACAGAGAAATAGAAAAGCCAGACTGGAGTTTGCCAAAGCCGAGGAAGCCACAGTCCTTCTGGGAGAATGTCCTGTGGACAGACTAAGATAGAGCTTTTTGGTTGAGCACATCATTCTACTGTTTTCAGAAAATGAAATGTGTTATGGTTTGTGGACTTGCTTCCTGTTTGGTGCTTTTATTTTGGTTAGATTTCCTATCTCGTGTCACCTCACCTGCCCCAGCTTTATCCCAGTTCACAATTACTGTTCATTGCTTCCACCTGCTGCTCATTACCCCCTGGTTCTTCAGCCCATATATTCTCCTCCTTTCCCTGAGTCACTTGCTGGTTCCTTCTGCTCACCACACCCTGCCAGATTATGTACTCCTATAAGTTCTGTATCTGTCTCCTGTTTGTTCCTGCCCTTTATACCTTCAGACTGTTTCTCTTTGAGTTTTGGATTTACTTATCAATAATGATTCCTGGTTTGTTTCTTCAATTTTGTGTTAGTGTGTTAGTTAATTTATCCTAGCTCCCTGACAACTGTTTTGTTGTTGGCCTTAATCAGTATTTTTGTTACTGTTAGGTTCCATCCTTCTTGGTCCGCTTTACCGGAGACCGGGTCGCAGGTGCAGTAGCCTCCCAGACTTCCCTCTCCCCACACACCTCCTCTAGCTCCTCAGGAGGAACCCCAAGGCATTCCCAGGCCAGCTGGGAGACATAGTCTCTCCAGCGTGTCCTGGGTCTGCCCCGAGGCCTTCTCCCAGAGGGACATGGCCGGAATACTTTCCCAGGAAGGCATCCAGGGGGCATCCTAAATTATAATTGAACCCAGCAGACCCAGCCGATGACATCACCATGCAGGTGCTCAGGGCACTATGCGTCCAGCTTGACACCACCTGAAACCCGGTGGACCACTTGGCCATTTGCGGTAAGATGGATGAGCTCATTTGGAAACACCTGGCTAGCGCACCTCCTGATGACCATGGACATCCTCGCCCAGATCGAGGAACTCCGAGCTGAGCAGCAGGCGTATCTGGACACTTGTTGGAAGGACGGCTCCTTTTGGGCCATCCATAATTAAAGAGCAAGATTGCCTTGAGGAGCCGCTCCCATGTTTCAAATTTGCAAGACTGGGCACTGTAGTGCACTCTGGCCACTAGACCCTGGTTGGGGGTGTCCTTGTCAACAGCCATGGATTCCATCTGCCCTGCTATGTCTTTGTAAAATAATTCGGTAAAACTGATGTTTACAAACTATTTGAATTTGAATAAAAAATAAATCCATTATTCATGCTTGACTTCTGGATTTCATTTTTTGACCTGTATCCAAAACGACACACTCCCATCGTGACTTTAAAAAAAATAGTCATGAATGGTATTGGTAGTGTGATCATACTACAACTTCGAAAATAAAATACTTTATATTATTAAAGATATCTTGCTACAAGCAGTAGCAAGTCTGTCCTCTCATTAATTATAAGCTCTCTGTTCTTTAAAAACAAAAATTGGTTTTAAAAACTGACTCATCTTCACCATTTCTTTTCCATTATTTATCCAAAACTGGGAGCACACTGTCTTTGTGGGGATACACCACTCAGGATCCTGCATTCCACCTCCACAAAGTAAATGCTTGAATTTTACAAAAACATTGTTGTTTAAAGTCTCCATGGCTGCTCATTTTGCTTGTTTCCAGCCATTTAAATTTTAATCTTGGGTAAAATCGATATAATCAGAGCACCCCTTCCTAAAAACTTGCCATGGGCTCTTTTAAGGTTAGTTTAAGGGGCTAGAGAGACATTATGTCAATTATGTCCTGACAAAGATAGTTGTACAGACATATGTTTGTGTGTGTGTGTATGCAGGTAAGGCTGAGTTCATCCATATGGGTGAGGAGGTGGACGGGGTGGATATGAGGGCAGAGGTGGGCCTGCTGAGTCGTAACATCCTGTTCCATGGCGAGATGGAGCCTGGCTGCTATGGCAATGAAGCCTACAATTTCTTTGACTTTGACACATTCGGTGGACATTTGAAGGTACACTATTCTAACCTTATTTACAGAACAGGCAACCAGGTGATCATGTATGAACCACTGTCTGCCAGTAATTACTGTTGCCTGAAGATGAGCGCTGAGCAGTTAGATCTATCTGCTTTTTTTTGCAACAGCTACTGATGCCAATTATGTAATTCTTGACCTTGGAAATGACAGTTGACAAAACAATCTTAGGATTCAGTTGCTAGTTTTCAGCTTTAAGTCAGATTCATCCATCCATCCATTTTCCTCCACTTATCCGGAACTGGGTTGCGGGGGCAGCAGTCTAAGCAAAGATGCCCAGACTTCCCTCTCTCCAGACACTTCCTCCAGCTCCTCCAGGGGAATGCCAAGGCGTTCCCAGGCCAGCCGAGAGACATAGTCCCTCCAGCATGTCCTGGGTCTTCCCCGGGGCCTCCTCCCGGTGGGACATGCCTGGAACACCTTCCTAGGAAGGCGCCCAGGAGGCATCCGAAACAGATGCCCGAGCCACCTCAGCTGGCTCCTCTCGATGTGGAGGAGCAGCAGTTCTATTCTGAGCTTGTCTCGGGTGACCGAGCTCCTCACCCTATCTCTAAGGGTGCACCTGGCCATCCTGCGCAGGAAGCTCATTTTGGCCGCCTGCATCTGGGATCTTGCCCTTTCGGTCATGACCCAAAGCTCATGACCATAGGTGAGAGTCGGAGCGTAGATTGACCAGTAAATTGAGAGCTTCGCCTTACAGCTCAGCCCCTTCTTCACCATGACGAACCGGTACATCGAATGTGTCGTGGCTAGAATGTGATACAGACTAAAGTAATTAGACAAATCATCCCAATTTAATCAACCATTTAAAATTACAATTATTCTGAACAGAGTAGAAGTTAAATAGGTAATCCGGTAGTTAGGGAACAGAGAACAGAATCACTCCTGCAATGGAATAGACACAGTATTAATTAAGAAGATTGTCACAGAGTCAGTCAGTCTTGATCACAGGATACAGTCAGTCCTGAGTTCATTCCCCCTACCCCCAGGCCTGCGTCTGTAAGAGCACACTGTTTTGTCACAGTAGCATTCTTTTTCTCTATCTCCATACCCTTCAGGCTCACTGTTTTATCCACAGCTTTCTTTAGGTTGTTACATCAATTTCCGAACTTAGCTTCCTGTCTCCAGTTTTAGGAGACAACACCCTGAGATGTATCCAAAAACAGGAAACATCTTGGCCAAATTAAATAAGCCTATTGTCCAGCTCACATGAACTTAAAAGTGAGCACACAATCACTCTATTCTATTACATAATCCATATTAACATGTAACTTAAACCACTACAAACGCATTACTGCAGAAGCTACACCAATCCGCCTGTCAATCTCCCGTTCCATCCTTCCCTCACTCGTGAACAAGGCTCCAAAATACTTGAGGCAGGAGCTCCCCACCAACCTGAAGGGAACAAGCCACCCTTTTCCGACTGAGAACCATGGCCTCGGACTTGGAGGTGCCTATTCTCATCCCAGCTGCTTCACACTGCTTTGCAAACTGTCCCAGTGCACGCTGAAGGTCCTGGCTTGATGGAGCCAACAGGACATCATCTGCAAAAAGCAAAGATGAGATCCTGTGGTCCCCAAACCGGACTCCCTCTGGCCCCTGGTTGCGCCTAGAAATTTTGTCCATAAAAATGATGAAGAGAACCGGTGACAAAGGGCAACACCCTGGTCGGTCAGTCCAGAGGCACTGTCCCCAACCGCCATGCGACGTTGCAGAGGCGTGTCAGCCAAGACAGCCCACCAACATCCAGAGACATAAGGTACTCAGGGTGGATCTCATCCACCCCCGGTGCCTTGCCACCAAGAAGCATCAACTACCTCGGTGACTTCAGCTTGGGTGATGGATGAGTCCACCTTCGAGCCCCTGGCCTCTGCTTCCTCATCGGAAAACATTATGATAAGTCAAATCCTAGGCTATCAAAATCACAGAATGTTACCTTCTCCAACAGTAACAATTGCATCTAGTTTAGCTTTAGTGAACTATGAGGAGGAAATATAAATACAATTTAAAAAGAGGCTCATTAAGGCCCTCGGGCTTTATTATTGCACCTGCTGATTAACACATATAGTGATGGGTCAGAAATCAGTTAGCAGAGGCTTTTCATCGAGTACATAGAGGAAAAAGAGCAACCAAATAGGACACTGATTATCCATAAAGAATTTGAGTAGAAATTATTTTTGAATTAAGTTGGGTTAAAAAAGTTTGTACAAGTATAAGAGCAGCTCTGTGAAGCTACTGTAAATGTTAATGTCAGCATGCTAATGTGCTCACAATGACATTAACATGTAAATGTTTAGCAGGTATGATATTTACCATGTTACCATGTGAGGCTGGTAACACAAAGTAACACACACAAAGTACAGCTGAGGCTGATGGAACTGTCATTAATCTAGTAGGTGTTTAGTCATAAGCCAAAGTATTGGAAAATTGAAATTTTGGCTAGATGAAAAGATTTTTATTTGCCATTTATGCATAAACAGACAGTCTAGGCATATAGGAATTCTTGTGCAGGGCTCTCCTGGAGTCAAGTAAAGATGAAAAGTCATGTTGTCATGTTTGAACCAAATTTCATAGCAAAAAAAAAAAACTAGGAAAACTTCACCTACTGCCAAGGTTCCTAGATAAGCAAAAAACTGTAGCTTTTTGTATGGATGCTGAGTCAGCATCCATACTATGTTATCCTGGTCTTTATTATTGTATGTATTGTATTATACAGTACTACATTTTCCAATTATTTCTTTATTATTATTATTATTGTATGGATGCTGATTCAGCATCCGTACTAAGTTTTCCAATTATTTTTTTATTGTATGAATGCTGACTCAGAAGTTTTCAAAACTTCATACATTTTAAATATTCAGCTTTATTTTGAAAATCTTGCCCCATTCAAATGAATGGGAAAATTCTACTTCAGCTAACTTTCAGCTATTTCAGCTATCAAAATGTTCAGCCTTTCAAGGACATTCATATTACTATTCAGAAATTTTCTAAACTTCATACATTTTAAATATTTAGCTTTATTTTGAAAATCTTGCCCCGTTCAAATGAATGGGGAAATTTTTACTTCATACTTTCAGCTATTTCAGCTATTAAAATGTTCAGCTCTAAAATGTTCAAGGCCCCCTTCTTGAACCGCCACCTTATTGTGGTGGAGGGGTTTGAGTACCCGAGTGATCCTAGGAGCTATGTTGTCGGGGGCTATATGTCCCTGGTAGGGTT
>NW_018128090.1:373215-373861 GCF_001952655.1 Monopterus albus | reverse complement strand
ATTCAGAAGTTTTCTAAACTTCATACTTTTGAAATATTGAGTTTTATTTTGAAAGTTTTCCCCCTTTCAAATGAATGGGGTGAAATTCAACTTCAGCATACTTTCAGCTATTTCGGGTATCAAAATGTTCAGCTCTTCAAAGACATTCATGCCTCAATTCATAATTTTTCTAAACTTCATATTTGTGAAATATTTAGCTTTATTTTGAAACTTTTGCACCATTCAAATGAATGTGGAAATTCTGCTTCATACTTTCAGGTATTTCCCATATCAAAATGTTCAGCTCTTGAAGGACATTCATGCTTATATTCAGAATTTTTCTAAACTTCTGAACTTTCTAAACTAGCTTTATGCTGAAAATCTTCACCGATTCAAATGAAGGTGAAAGATCTACTTCAGCATACTTTCAGCGAGTAAAACCATTCAGGTGTCAAAATGTTCAGCATTTTCAGGGCAATCTTTCAGCAGTCAGCATCCATACGCATTTTCTTCAGAAAATGCATTTCTCTAGTTATTGTATGGATGCTGATTCAGCATCCGTACTATGTTTTCCAATTATTGTATGGATGCTGATTCAGCATCCATGCTATGTTTTCCAATTATTTCTTTATTATTGTATGGATGCTGATTCAGCATCCGCACTATG
>NW_018128090.1:369771-373033 GCF_001952655.1 Monopterus albus | reverse complement strand
AATATTTTTGCTTTATTTTGAAAAGCTTGCCCCATTCAAATGAATGGGAAAATTCTACTTCAGCAAACTTTCAGCTATTTCAGCTATCAAAATCTTCAGGTCTTCAAGGACATTCATGCTTCTATTCAGAAGTTTTCTAAAGTTCATACATTTTAAATATTTAGCTTTATTTTAAAAATCTTGCCCCATTCAAATGAATTGGAAAATTCTACTTCAGCATAATTTCAGCTATCAAAATGTTCAGCTCTTCAAGAACATTCATGCTTCTATTCATAAGTTTTCTAAACTTCATACTTTTAAACTATTTAGCGTTATTCTAAAAATCTTGCCCCATTGAAATAAATGGGAAAATTCCAACTTCAGCATAGTTTCAGCTAGCAAAAACATTCAGGTGTCAAAATTTTTAGCATTTTCAGGGCGAATTTTCAGCACTCAGCAGCCATATGCATTTTCTTCAGTAAGTGCAATTTTCTAGTTAATTATAATCTGTTCATTGGGGTAGGTCACAAGCAGAAGCATGGAGGGGAGGGGAGGGGAAAGAAACTCAGAGCATCATGGGCCCCCCCAGCAGCCTAGGCCTATGGCAGCATAGCTAAGGGAAGGCTCAGGGTCACCTGATCCAGCCCTAACTATAGGCTTTATCAAAAAGGAAAGTCTTAAGTCTAATCTTAAAGGTAGAGAGGGTGTCTGCCTCCCGAACTGAGACTGGGAGTTGGTTCCATAGGAGCAGAGCTTGATAGCTAAAGGCTCTGCCTCCCATTCTACTTCTGTGGACTCTAGGAACCACAAGTAAACCTGCACTCTGAGAGCGAAGTGCTCTGTTGGGATGATAAGGCTGTACAAGTTCTTTAAGATACTTCACTCAATAGTGACCTTAATGTTTGTGCTTTGTCTCTGGAGCAACCATAATTTGTAGCTTTTGCTGTAGGTTTCAACTGTGTCGTGGTCTTCATCAGCAGATGATAGATGGATGAACATCTCCCACTCCATGCGAACTGGGCACATGCCATCTGCTGATGAAAGCCATGCATACAGATACAGAAAGCTTTGTAGCTTAAAACTCTCATTTGCTTTCCTTTGCTGTACCCAATTATAGCTCTTATTTGGTGCATGCATCAACCTGGCCTCCCTGAAGGAGTGTCTGATATTTATCTGCTCTCATTTTCAGGTTGAGCGGGGCTTCAGGGCAGTGCATATATCTGGGCTGGAGTTACAGCACATGGGCCAGCAGACAATGGGACACTATCCAGTCCATTTCCATATGAATGGAGATGTGGATGAGAGGGGAGGCTACGACCCCCCCACCTCCGTCAGCGATCTGTCTATCCACCATTCCTTCTCCCGCTGCGTAACCATCCATGGCACCAATGGACTGCTGGTCAGTTAAGAATTTTTCCTAAAGTCTAGTTTTTATTAATTTGTTTAACCAGGTGTATTGTAAGGAACATAATTTAATAAAATTTGACATTTTGGTAAATATGCTTGTTTGATTTTGTGCCAAAAGGTTGATGAGCAGTTTGATCTCACTTTTGTGTCTGCAGAATAGTCATAAAGCTCCAGCCTGCACCCAGTTAGACTGGAAGCAGCGGGAAACGGCTACAGTAGCCAAAAGGCAACAAAAGCCAGCTGCCAGTTTAGGATTATAAATATGTGCTGGAGTATGTCTTGGCTGGGCACAGTGACTTCATGAAATTTCTGATGGTTGTCAGCAACTTCATAATAATGACAGGGATCTGCCTTTGGACAGAGCCAGACTGGCCCTTTTCCTGTTAGGTTAACTGGCTGCTAGCAGTAGCTTCACGTTTAATGTACAGAAACGATAGTGGTATTCTCCTCATCAAGCTCATGGTAAGAAAGCAAACCAAGCTTCTTTATCATATGTATGTACAGTATGTTGCCATTTATGATACTGTGTGGTTCCAGAGTTGGCTCAGAACAAATTTTCATCTGTCATCCCTAGACAGGCCACAATTAAAAGTTCTACACCTAATGATTAATAACTTTAAACCAAATATAGGATACAACACAGCATTTGTATATGTAACTTATACATGAATATGTATTTAAACTACATTTAAAACACTGTAATATTAGAGCACAAAATCTTAATTAAAAACATTCAGGTTGTAATACCCCAGTTCTTTAATTGGACAGCTCTGAATAACAAAGGAGTCTGTCTTTCTTCATCTAGTACTGGTTTATTTTAACCACAAGTAAAAATTACAGACATGGCCCTGGTTGCTCCCCCTTCCTGAGACATACACACAGGCTGCTGGAAAGTGGAGTCCGTGGCCACACAGAGCCTAATACAAATGTATTAGATATAAGGTATAAGGTTTAGGCTAACCTTTTGCCCAGCAAAACAATCCCCAGATGAAGCCAATCTGAAGACTCCATCTCTTATCTAGTGCTCCACATGCTTTGAGCAGCTGTATTTTTACCTAGTCATAACAAAATGAAGAATCTCAATGTGTGTGTATATTCACATGGTGTGTAGCTAAGGCATTCATTCATTTATTCAGACACAATATTCTAATACAAGGTTAATACAGGAAAAGAATTAGTGTCATGGTTCACTTTTCAGAATCAACATTCTGTCTGCTAACCTTAAAACAAAACAGACTAGAGCAAACTTTAAATCTTACTAAATTGCATTACTAACACATTAATGTCTAACAGTTATCTAACTGATCTACTAATATCTAACAAGATTGTGACAGATTGTTAGTGATATATGACTGACAGGGAAGTCCAGTAACAAAGCACAGTCAAGTTTACATCAGGCAGGTTGTTCCTCCCAGTCACTGCTGTTGTTGTCCACAATCCTCTCATAAAACTATGGAGTTCGAGTCCCCACGTTTAAAAAGTCATGTAAAGCACACTGGCCCATACACTGTCATTACAAAAGAAATGGACAAAAAATAATTTCTGGGTGTCAGAGAGTACTCTGAAAAGGTGATGTATTATCACAGTTTGATCCATTAGGTCCTGTTAGGTATTTTTAGTCAGATAGAAATAGGATGTCTAGTTAGACTGTTAAATGCTTAGGCATGCTTATGAGTTTCTACAGGGTACATCTGGTCAAGGATAACTAGAGAGAAGAGTTGATGACTGTCAGCAGACAGGATGTTTAATATTATTATTATGATGTGTATAACTGTAGCCTTAGCCATAATAGGTTCTTATGTTTAAGCCACGACATGTTACTAGAGGTCGTGAGAATGTTTTTAGCTACACACCACTTAACCAACAGACACACACA
>NW_018128090.1:364900-369299 GCF_001952655.1 Monopterus albus | reverse complement strand
GGTTGACGTTTCTGTGTAGTATGGGGCTAGCCCAACCGAGGGGATATAATGTATAGGCCTGGTGGGTTCAGGGTCTTTCATTTTACATCTGCCTGCGAGCAGTTTGGAGGTGCAAGATACCTGAGCGTGTAATGTTAATTTTACCTGTGATCCTTTGAATAAATCAGCACTGTTTTGAAGTTACTTGAACTGTCTCGTCTCTCAGAGGTAGCAATGGTAAGAAGAACCAGAGTCCTACAGTCCGTTAAAAATTAAAAAGTCACAAAGAAAGTTTAATGCTGCTGGGGTGTGTGTGGGAAACCAACAGGATGTCACCCAGCTCATCTCTCAATACATTCGCAATGGACTTTGTGGCCAGATATTCCAAAAAGGCTGTTACTCTGAACTGCTGTTTGAGACATAGGCAGAGACAACTGCCAGTCTTTCTCCTCATAACATTCAGTCACTTGGCAAGGAGTCAGTTTCCTTAACACTGATGAAGGAACTAGTGAGGAGCCTGTCTTGTTAAATAATGGTGCACATAAAATAAAGTTGTGCAAAAATAAGAAGTTGAGCTTTGAAAAGCTGATCATTTTCCTTCCTTTTGTTGGTAAATATTTATTCACTTAGAGATGGGATATAAACCTGTGCATGTGACCAGAATACGTAATTCAACATGTTTGTTCCCTACCAGGTAAAGGACGTGGTGGGCTATGATACACTAGGCCACTGTTTCTTCACAGAAGATGGTCCTGAAGAGAGGAACACGTTTGACCACTGTCTGGGTCTGATGGTGCGAGCTGGGACCCTGCTGCCGTCAGACAGAGACGGCAAAATGTGTCGTGACATCACCGAGGGAGCTTACCCAGGATATGTGGCCAACCCACGTCAAGACTGCAGGTTAGATACATGCACAAACCACATGCAGTCATCAACTTCATTGATGACTTCTTTAACAGTGACACCACCCATCCATCCATTTTCCTCCGCTTATCTGGGACTGGGTCGCGGGGGCAGCAGTCTAAGCAAAGATGCCCAGACTTCCCTCTCTCCAGACACTTCCTCCAGCTCCTCCGGGGGAATGCTGAGGCGTTCCCAGGCCAGCTGAGAGACATAGTCCCTCCAGCGTGTCCTGGGTCTTTCCTGGGGCTTATTTCTCTGTGTAATATTGTTAAATGTTGAGTCTCTAAAAACGTGCTCTTTATACACTTACTGCTACTTTTGATGGACACATTTCGTGCTATTCAGACAAATTTGCAGCTTGATGCTCTGCTAACTACTATTTGGCCACTTAACTACAGGAAAAAGGATCACACAGTCTTTAAGCATCGAAGACCATCAGTCTATACCTTGTTTCCAGAATACCATTACTACCAGTTCTTAGCTGCAGGTTTCCACCAGCCACAAAACATATACATTCCTCTCTCCTAGCAAAGCCACAAAAACAATTCACCTCCTCATTGACCGATACTCAGTGTGAGTTTAAAAAAGGGTTTGACTCTCCAAGAAACACAGCCAACTTTACCACTGAAGTAGATTTCAATAAATTTTCATTTCCGCAGTCACTTTTCCTGGTCTTGAGAGCGTAATGAATTAGCAAACAAAAGCCTCAAAAGAACTCTCTTCCATTTCTCTTTACTCAATGAATTACCGTCAACCACACAATGAAAACAAGAGATGGCAAGTTTATTTTTCTGTGGTGGAGCTGTTTCAACAGCAAGATTATTCACTGACACCCCATTCAAAACGTCCCTAATCAAAGGTTTCCAGCACCACTGATAGTGTTTGGCTACAGTTGGACCATTACAGTGGGGTGTAATACATCGCCACATTACAATTAAAAACTGGAAGGGTATGTTTTGTGTATGTTGTCCAAGAATATACCAAAGCATCTGCTAAGTATTTGTCCAGTCAAGGATTCAGTGTTGCAAAGACGACTGGCATGCTGTTTAAATGCATCATGTCAAGCCACTAATATATTTATTATTGTCATTTCTTAAATGGTTGAACACAAGCATAATGCTCATTCTGTGATCAAATATGCAATTAAATTACTACAGCAGCAAATGCGATGTGCGTTTCCTGACCTCTGAATTGCTTAATCTCAGATTTTTGTTAGATACTAAGAATTAGCTACAAATTGTAATTCAAGGAAAAATAAAGAAACACAATTTTAAATACAACACTTGAAACAATCAGGGTTACAAAAGTGCGTCACTGTAACAAAAATCCTTAAAAATCAAAGACAAGGATGAATTGGTAGTAAGTAAAACTATTCAGGTCAAGAAAACATCACAAAAAGACCAGAAAGAAAAATTAAGTTGAGGTGAAATTTCAAACACTAGAAATTTGCTGACCTGACCCCTGCATGGAAGGTGTTGCATAACTCTGGGAGCCAGGACAAACAACACAAACACAATTATATAAAAAGAGACAGAAAATAGAGCAAACAAAACAAGTACATATTATGCATAATATGTTTACAGTAACACAGTTTAGTTTTATGTATTTCTGTCAAACATCTGGCCCCAACCATACAGTACGGGATTACAAGACACTGCTATTGTGGTAATACGTATAACTACAAGTAAAAATAGCAAAAAAGTAGCGTTATATCTATGTGCTTTCCAATAACATGTATGTGGAAAGACTAGTCCAAATGACCTGTTCACTGAAAAGAAAAGCAAAAGATAAAAGTTTTTTTTTCCTCTTCTCCCAAACTTACTCCAAGTCACAGGATAATTTAAATGTTTTATATGTAAAAAGCCAACTCAGTCTTCATACACCATCCATACTGTATGTACAAAGTCAACATCTGTTTTATCTTACTAAACTAAGTCCTGAGCAAAACAAACAAACTGAACTCACTGTCTATATCAAAAAGCACAGTAAATGAACGTGCCCAAAACTGGGACAGTCCATAGCTGTTCAATGAAAGCCAAAATTAGAAATGTATCAGTCTATACACAAAGCAAACTTATCATTTGTACTGTGGCTGTTCACAAGTCTAATGGCTTCTGGAATAAAACCAAACTTGTCTCTATTTGTTTTACATGAAGGTAATCTAAAACACATTCCTGATGGCATTAGTTCAAAGTAGTCACAGACGACGTGTGGGGTGGTCGAGGTCTCTTAATGCCTTTTTGAGAACTTGTTTGGCATTAAGCCGTACTAAGGATCTTTTGTGTGCTGGAAATTAGTTTTAGAGTCGAGGTTAACACCACCATGCATGTTGTTGTTGTCTTTTTGACAAAGTGAAGTAAACCAACAAAGTTTCTGTTGATCCACATGATTAACTGCCTAAGCACTGCAACTCTGTATATATGTATGACAGAAGTATGTAGAAAACAGCAGTGTGTGAAAATACATTTGGGTAAGCTGCATTTTGTTACTCTGGCAGACAGACTGATTGCAGAAAATGCTTGTGTGTTTGTGTGTGCTTGTATAACTGTGGGTGTATAGTGTGTGCGTGTGTCTGTCTATAAGTGGACTGTGTGTGGCCAGTCTCATTGGGCTGATCTTGGCCCCTGGCTGTTGCTGGCATGCAGCATGTCTGTAAAGAAACAGCTAGAGGCAAAGCCAACACCGGTGCCGCTCAGGAGCTCGGTGCTGCCAGCAGCGACAGAGTCCAGAACTTTCCATAGTCCCGCGCCACCACGCCAACAGGTCTTGGCACGACACTACTGTCCTGATCTGCACACCTGGCCCACCAAGAGTCCAGAATCACCTCTCCTGTCACTGTGTGATGAACAGGTCATTTACAACCCAAGTGTTTGTGTGTTTTTAAGAGTTATGGGCCCAGGTAAAGAAAACACAGTGGCAGCGGACCTCCTGTGTGTTGCCCTAATCAAACAGAGCTGAGTACCTTAGCACTGTAGAATAGCTGGGCTTGAATTTGACTTGTACTGTGGAAAACCCACACAGAGGGATATTCAAAAAGAAACTGCATTATGGAAACAGAGCAAGATAAAGATTGTTTTTGATAGTGCCACTGAGTTTTGAGGTTTCAGCTTGAACACAGAGAAGCAAGTACCAGACCTGGAGCAAACAAGAATACATAACCTAAGGCAGACAAAGGCAGTCATCACAGGTCATGTGACACATTAACTATCTTTAAAGTGACAAAACACTCCTGAGAAAAAGTTAGGAAAGCTTGCATTTTGCTGTTATGTTTGATTTCTTCATTCGTGTAGGTGAAGAAGACACTTGTCTAATGCTTTGGCCAAGTGGCTCTCTGACAGCATCTGGGATGAAAACTGTCTGAAAGCTCTCAGGGATGCGTGGGCTTGTCCTCCTTGGTAAGTGATCAGGTGTTTGACTGTCTGGTAGGAAGGAAGTCCTTATTAACGTTGAGAAGAAGGCTGAGGCTCAGTAACCTCAGGCATGCCCGCCCACACACACACACACACACGCACGCACA
>NW_018128090.1:360366-363720 GCF_001952655.1 Monopterus albus | reverse complement strand
CGAGATCCTGTGGTCCCCAAACCGGACTCCCTCTGGCCCCTGGCTGCGCCTAGAAATTTTGTCCATAAAAATAATGAACAGAACCGGTGACAAAGGGCAGCCCTGCCGGAGTCCAACATGCACTGTGACACATTTCTTGTAATTTTGCTTGTGTACACCACCATGATGAATTTGAACTGAAGTGCATTATAAATGGGTGTTAGGGAATTGCTGCCATTTATAGATCTAGATCTCATTTTTAGACACTCAAAAGTAATTAGACAAACTAACATAAACATGTATAGAATTATTATTTTTAATACTTGGATGCAAGTCCTTTACAATGAGTGACCGCCTGAAGTCTGTACAACACTGAATGTGGAGATTCCTTCTTTGAGCTGCTTTGCCAGGCCTTTACTGCAGGTGCCTTCACTTGCTGCTTGTTTGTGTTTGTCTTTCCACATCAGTTTTGTCTTCAGTAAGTGAAAAGCACCCTCAGCTGGGTTGAGGTCAGGTGATTGACTATTACTGAAGAATATTCCATTTCATTGCCTTGAGAAGCTCTTGGGTTGCTTTCGCAGTATATTTTGGGTCATTGTCCATCTGTACTGTGAAGCACTGTCCTATGCAGCATTTGACTGAAATTGGGTATGTAGTGTAGCTCTATATACTTCGGAATTCATCCTACCACTTCTATCAGCAGTCACATCATCAATAAACGCCATGCCATGCTATAACACTGCCTCCACCATGTTAGACATGGTGGTGCCTGGGATCATGAGCCCTTCCTTTCTTTTTCCAGACTTTTCTCTTCCCATCATTGTGGTACAAATTCATCTTAGTCTTGTCCAAAGAATCTAGTTTTAAAACAGTGCAGGGTTTTTCATGTTTGCTGGCAACAAATTATCTTGCCTTTCTGTTCTTGAGTGTTACCCATGGTCTCAAGAGAGACAGCGAGACTGCAGGAGTACAATGATGCAGAAAGTCTCTTTGCCTCAAACACCGCCAGTCAGCTGAGCAATGATATCAAGGGGAAGAAGAAACAAAACTTCAGAAAGATTACAAGGAGCTGCAACTGGCACATGCGATCAGCCAGAAGAGATTGGTAGGTGAGATTTGTTGGGTTTTTCCCTCTATAATAATAGTAACATCTAGACCTTACTTTGGAAGGTGTCCTGAGATGACTTTTATTGTGATTTGGCACTATACAAGTAAAATTGAATTGAATAGGTCAGCGTGGAGAGGACCAAGAACAAGACATTCCAAGAAGAACTGAAGAAGCTCAGAACTTCATACCATGAGGTCAACATAAGGTAAGAAACTGATGTCCTCATGCTCAGGCGGCAGGTCAGAAAACTTCAGTGTGAGACCTCACTCAACCTCCAGCTCTCCACTGAGCTCAACACTAAGAAAAGCCTGAGGAACAGCACAAGGATGAATTGTGCAAGCACCAGGAGTCTCTCCCTAATGCTGTCCATGAGCAAGAACCCATGGGTCTCTAAAATATCATCCCAGAGACCACACAAAAGAAAACAGCCTGGAAAAGAATCAGCCACTCCCTGGGCTGAAGAATCCAAAGGGGAAGAAGTAAATGGTGGCTCTCACAGCAGACATTTAACTTGGAATCATCTGACAAGTAAAATGCCTGATATTAAAGCATTCTAAAAAAAACCCTGCTGATTAATTTATTTGCTCTACTAAACTACACAATAGACATGTCATGTAATTATGTAATTTAGAAACAAACAAATTAATCAATTAAAAATTAATTAATTTAAAATTGATCAGTAAAATAAAAATGTTTTGTATGTGGAGTTTGTATGTTTAATTTAATAGCCTATTTAACAGGGAAAATGCACAGGCCAGAATCGGTCAAAAGGCCATTTTTCATCTGTAGTCCCTGGACAGATGTTACAAAGTTGCACCTAAAGATGAAACATAATATAAAAAGAATAAACATATGAAAACTTAAAAAAAGAACAAGTTATGAAACAACAGGGACATGCAGGTACATTCAAACAGACTGGGAACCAGTGAAAAACAGCAGCAGTATGCTTGTGTGGGTTTCTCCCAGGTATTTTACTCTCAAGTCTAAAAACATGTACATTTGTTTAACTGGCTACTCCAAATTGTTAAGTTCAGATGAGAATGTGTGTCATCCTGCTGGTTGTTCTGCTGCTTCCTGGTTCTGGGTTCTTATTTTGGTGAGCTTCCTCTTCACCCTGCCTGACAGGCTCCAGCTTTACTGTGGTTGATTGGACATAGCCGGAGCCTATTCAGGCTACCCACCAGGTTGCTTTTTAGGCCGGCTTCACAGACAGTCATTGTCAGTCAATCGTCAGTACTCCATGCCTTGTCACTGCCTACTCGTGTGGTCAAGACTGTGGACTACACTCATTTAACTTATCAAGATGGCACCAACAGTAATGGTAGCCTTGGTTACTTGCGCTCTCTTGTGTTTGGTGTTTTTCTTTGTTTTCTCTATCTTTTGCAACTCATCCTGGATTACTTTTACCAGAGAAGACCTGTTAAATATCAGACAACTCACACCTAACTACCTTTCTCCAATTTTTGAACGAAGAATGCTGTATGGACATTCTGATCAGAGGTGCAGCTGCAATCTACGGGATCTGAAAAAAACACCGGCATGGCAGGGGAGCAGGCGCCTTGGTGAGGCTGTGCCAGAGACCCGGACTTCACTCCTGTTTATCCACCTAGCAAATCTCCGCTCCCTGATCAACAAGATGGATGAAATTGTTCTCGTCAACAGGACTAACTCTGACTTTCCACGCTCTGCTGCTTTGTGCTTCATTGAGACCTGGCTCAGCAACTCCATTGCGGACAGCGCGATACAAGTAATGGGCTTCCAGGTGTACAGAGCAGATTGTGTAATAGAGCTGTCCAGGAAAACGAGAGGAGGTGGAATCTGAAATGAAGGTTGGTGCACAGATGTCACAGTGCTACAGAGAACATGTAACGCAGACCTAGAGACCCTTGTAATCAATTGCAAACCTTTTTATGCCCCCCCACAATTTAACTCTTTCATTCTAATTAGAGTGTACATAACACCGTAGGCCCACGCTAGCACACTACAGCTCTTGGCTGAACTGATAACTAGCGTGGAGCTAGAACATCCCGACTCTCCACTCATTGTTCTAGGGGAATTTAACAGAGCAAATCTCACCCACAAACTGCCCAAATACAGACAGCATGTCACCTGTCCCACCAGGGACAAAATCACACTGGACCACTGCTACACAACAATAAAAGACGCCTATTGCTCTGTCCCCCACACAGCCATCGGACTCTCTGATCACAGCATGATCCATCTTATTCCAACCTACAGGCAGAAACTTAAAGCTGCAAAGCCTGTGG
>NW_018128090.1:345558-359834 GCF_001952655.1 Monopterus albus | reverse complement strand
ATCAGCTGGCCCCCATCTTCACACTCATCTTCAACAGGTCACTGGAGCTGTGTGAAGTCCCCTCCTGCTTCAAATGCTCCACCATCATCCAAGTCCCCAAGAAAACCTCCATCAGTGTGTTGAACAACTACAGAACTGTCACCCTGACATCTGTAGTTATGAAGTCCTTTGAAAGGTTGGTGTTGGCCCTCCTGAAGGACACCATAGAACCCATCAACACCATCATCCCGGACATCCTCCACTCCAAACTGACCCAGCTCACTGTGCCTGCCCCCACCTGTCAGTGGATTACTAGCTTTCTGACAGACAGGAAGCAGCAGGTGAAGCTGGGGAAAACCACATCCTGTACCCAGACAATAAACACAGGTGTCCCCCAGGGATGTGTGCTCTCCCCTCTGCTGTTTTCACTCTACACCAATGACTGCATCTTGAAGGACCCCTCTGTCAAGCTTCTAAAGTTTGCAGATGATACAACAGTCATTGGTCTCATCCGAGAATGGTGATGAGTCAGCCTACAGATGGGGGGTTGAGCAGCTGGTCCTGTGGTGTAGCTGCAACAACCTGGAGCTGAACATGCTCAAAACAGTGGAGATGACAGTGTCCGTGAGCTGAACCCCCTAAAAACAGTGGAGATGACAGTGGACTTCAGGCAGAGCCCCCCCATCTTACCCCCCCACTACATGTTCCTGGACTCCACTATCTCCCAGGACCTGAAGTGGACGTCCAACATCAGGACCATCATCAAGAAGGCACAGCAGAGGATGTACTTCCTGCGCCAACTCAGGAAGTTCGACCTGCCCCAGGAGCTGCTGATACAGTTCTACAGAGGAATCATCAAGTCTGTTCTCTGCACCTCCATCACTGTCTTGTTTGGCTCAGCAACCAAACAGGACAGGAACAGACTCAAGTGGACAGTCAGGTAAATGATCATTGGTGTGAGCCTGCCCTCCATGGAGGACCTATACACCTCACAGGTCAAAAGAAGGGTGGAGAGGATCACTGCAGACCCCTCACACCTGGGACATAATCTGTTTGAACTCCTCCCATCTGGCACTACAGGTCATTGTACGCCAAGACAACCAGGCACAGGGACAGTTTCTTCCCCGGGCCATCATTCTGATGAACATTTGACTCACAGCAGTATGACATATAACAATAACCCTCAGTGCAATACCTGTAAATACACCTCGTACAGATTACAGATCTATACAGGTGTTTATTTTTAAGTACTCTGTTTTTATTCCTATTTATCTTGTTTCACAATGAGCATTCCTTTGTCTGCATTGTTACTCCCTGTTTATACTGCTTATTTTTCATTGTTTGTGCTGTTTGTTGCTTGTTTATACTGTTTATTTTGTTATATTACACAGCCCTGTGCTTGTTTACTGTTTACTTGCCTCTTGCATGGGGATATGTACATACACATTGAGCTGCTGTACCAGAGTCAAATTCCTCGTGTGTCCAACACACCTGGCCAATAAAGCCGATTCTGATTCTGTTTTTGGACTTGCCTTCAGGTTGTCCTAGTTTTGCTTTCAGAGACTCTAAGAGATGATTTTGCCAGCTATGAGCTGTGTTTTTGTTTCATGTGTCTTCATGTGTTCAGAATGACATTGTGCCAGCTAAGTGCTGAACTTTTTGTTTTTGGCATTCAGAGACTTGCAGTGACTGTGTGCCAGCTTCTAGCTGTATTTTTGAGGTCATTGAAGGTCGCTTTAACTTACCTGTGTTCCTGACTGGTGTGTGTATTGAGTCTACTTGCCCCACACTTCTCAATGTAATCCATCAGGGGTTAATGTAAAAATGTAGTCATTGGAATTATGTTTAACCAAGATATGCATAGATAGGTTTGAATATTGTAATGTTGGGGGTGTAAAGACACTTGGCGGGATCACCCATAATGCCATGAGGCAGGATATAAATACTTTGGGGTTTTGGCAGGGTTCAGTGTGTGTCTGTGTTGCTGTGTGTGGCTAGAGTGAAAAATAAAATAGAAAAAGGCAACTTCTGTCTCTGGGTCCTTCCTTCCTTAAGATAGCCTACATTACATTGGTGTCAGAAGTGGGATGGGGAAGAGCTGCAGGAGCCAACAGGACCAAGAGGAAGCACGACTTGATGCAGAAAGTCCCACAGCCACCAGGGAATCACCTGGAACCTGCCAAAATGAGACTACTGCCTGCCAGGCAGGACTGAGGCACCAGAACCACCACAGGCTGACTCAGACCCACAGACTGTCCAGCCCATGCCAGGGGCAGCTGGATCAGTTCCTAACCAGAGGCCGACCTGGCCGAGAGACCGCAGCATGGAGCCAGAGGCCAACTGGCAAGAGACCCTGAAGCTGCTGTGCTTCAGTGGGGATGAGCCCTTGGTGGCCTACCTCATCCAAGTGCAGCTAGCTGCGCAGCTGAATGGCTGGTTCTCCAAAGAGGTGGCTATACATGTTGCCCTTTCCCTGGAAGGTAAGGCTCTGCAAACCCTCATAGATCTCTAGCCTGGGGATCTGTTTGACTAGTGAGCTATGGAAAGGCAGCACCCTTTCCATGGCTCACCACTGGTTTTATCAGTGGCTTCCTGTTGACAATGCCCAGGACAAGGTGGGCAGCCACCTGCCCAAGGAGACAGAAACTCTAGGTTCCTACTCCACTGACCTTCACCTCTATGTGTGATGTGGGTACCTGACATTTTATGACCCTGTGCTGAAGGAGCTTGCTCTTCAGTCTTTCATCTGAGGGCTCGGGCCAGAATGGCTTAAGGAGCACATCCATGTTTATGCATCATCCAGACTGACCCCAGCCCAGGCTGAGGCAGAATGAGTGAGTGCTCCCCCTGGCTGAAGCATCGAGTGTGGCAGATGGACCTTGAGGGGACCAGTGAGGAGGAGGAAGAGGTGTCAGCATGTCAGGTTGCTGCTATAGCATCACCACAGCAGCAAAGCAGGAGTGCAGCCACGCAACACCGCAAGGAGTTCTTCCACTGTTGGGAGCTGGGACACATCACACGCCACTGGCCAATACTGCTGCCACTGTAGGTTGGTTGTCTGGGCTGGACCCATGGATCATACCTGGAATGTGAACTGTATGGCACCAAATGCTGTGCCTTGGCAGACATGGGGTCCATCATCTCCCTGGTGCACTGGAGTGGCTGATCAAAGGGTCATTTACATCACCAGGGCCACCAAAGGGCTCATCCATGCCTGTCTCCTGCTCCTTCCTCAAGCTAACCTATGTTCCAATATGTTACTCTCCTATAATCTCGAAATGAAAAGTGAATTTGCATCGTGTCCCTCTTTGGCCTCCATGCCATCCATTACAATAATGGAACTTGCACCTTGCTGGTGAAAGATATTGCCCAGTCCTTTTCAACCAGGAACTCAGAGAGACGAAGCGGACCACTTGAGTATAAAAAAAATATAACCGTGCTGGTTTATTCAAAGGGTCACAGGCAAGAATTAACATCACACGTCCAGGCATCTTCCACCCCCAAAGCTGCTCGCAGGCAGCCCGGAAGAAGAAAGACCCTGAACCCAAGCTCTCTATACAATTTAATCACTTTGTTGGGCTAGCCCCATCCTACACAGGCCACGTCAAACCGTGACGTCACCTGATATGCCAGCTATGCAGCTGACCAGAGCAGTAGTCAAAACATGAAGAATATTAAAGTGTGTGGCTGTTGATTAGTGGTGTGTATCTAAAAACATACAGGACATTCAGGGACATGTCCGAACAGTAAGCCTCGGAAGATATTATGATTAAGATTACGGCTGAACATATCATGCTACTAGCAATATTCATCTGCCGGCAGACTCTTCAATCTAGTTGACCTTGGCCTAGATGCAGCCTGCAGAACTCATGACAATGCACTAAGCATTCAACAGCCTGGGCTAGACATCCTGTCTGCCTTACACATTTCTAGACAACAAATCTCTAAATATCTACCTAACTAAGAAAATACCTAACACTGGTTATTATGCTTTACTCAATCCCCCGTTTCTGTGGGGATTAAGTAAGGCATGGCATGCATTATGTTCCAATCAATATTACAGTTTCAATTTTGAGTGGAACACTTCTCAAATCTCAAACTTTGGTTATGCAGAAAATGGGTCGGTACATTCCAACAATCGTTGGGAGGAGGTTCTCTGTCTTGAAACTTTTGAATGGTCACTCATAAGAGCTGATATCTCCACAAAAGGAGTAGTTGTGAAATGAAGTCACAGTATCATGTTCGCAGTGAGTGCAGAGTTTCATCTTGCAGGTGCCTTTTTTTCTCACTCACACACAAACACATACACACTTTTGTTTGGTTCTGGTGCTGTTTTGCTACACACTGTCTAGGTTTGTGAAGTTATGTTATGTGGGTATTGCATTACCTACAGTTATTTCATCTATCAAATGATGGCATTTTCAGCTATCTGCCAATATTTTAAAGGTCTGTGAATTAGCAGTTATGCAGCTTGTGATCAAACATAACAATGAAATAACAAATAACAGTTCTCTTCTTAAGTTTATATGTGACAAATATAATAATATGGATCCTACATCACATATATCATCCAACACTTTAGTAAGGATTTAACGGCAAACTGGACTCAGCACAGCTCTTTTCAGTGATAGCATCTGTCCAGGATAAACATAATGATCAGATTAGAAACCATGACAGTACTTATAGTACAACTTTAGAACTTGGCTCATAGTCTTCACTATCAAAAGTAATCCAGGAAAATGAATTTGCATGTCCATGAGTACAGAGCAAGCAGGAACTCCTAGAGAGTATACAAGTGCCACTTCTGTCAATCAAGGTGTGAAGTTGGGTGATTTATGGTTTTATGACCTCTGACGTTGTTAAAAATTAACCCAATTTTTTTGGTGGAAGCATGAGAAGTGAAGACAGGAGAGGACTGTTTAAAATCAACAGAAAGTTTACTGAAAGTCTGATCACAGGTAGGCCTTACAGCACTGGATTCAGAGAGCCAGAGCTCTCGCAGGAGATCTGACTTCTGAACCATGAACTATGTTTTAACAATACATTTATCTTCTTGGGCTGCTCCACCCTGGACAGAGGTACTATACTCAACACTTCGTAATCCTATTGGTCATTTGGCATGAGTAGGTTAACTCCTGCCTGCTGAAATGTAATCAAAACCAGGTGTGTGTTGTGATTTTTCCAGGCGGCAACTGAACAATGGGTCATCTGCGCTGTAGATCCCCTATCTGTGTAATCCTATTACAGGACAAAGCAGGACCTCATGAATACAAACACTATGTCTACACAGAAGTTAAAGTAGTCAATTTCTACTTCAGTATCACTTGACTCTCATCAATACAATTGGAAGATATGTATGCAAGGAAAATAAATGTATTAAAGTAACCAAAGCTCAGTAGTTCTGGACAATCATCAATACAGTTTTAACATGTATAAGCAAGGAAAGTAAAGGTATGGAAAGTAACTAAGGGGAACTAAAGGTATGAGAGGTAACTAAAGCTTATAAAGAAACTAGAGCCTCTAAGAATCAAATCTTACAATTCCCCCTTTTGACATGATTTTATCATATCAATCAAAAAACTGTGGAGAATTATTAACTGTACTGGGGGACTGACCTGAATGTCAGAGACAAATCAGTCATCCAACCAGAGGGAGCATAAGGCCCCCATTTGGAATCTCATTGTAATGTAAACATGTCTTCACTGCTAACATGGTACACTGTGTTACCAAAAGCATCTGTCCACCTGTCTTCTCATGCAAAGGAGCATGAGTCACAGCTGATTCTTGACCCGTAGGGTCCAAATTGGTGATGGCCCACTCTCTGCAGTTAAAACAGCTTCCACTCTGTGGAGATTGTCCATGGAGTCCAGGAGTGGGAGGCTGTTCAAATGTCTTGGTATGTTGAAACCTCAAGAGTCCTTGTCACTGGATCTAAGAGACCAAGCACAGTTCCTGAGAAACAATTTCACTCCATGAGCCAATGCCCTGCATTGTACGCGGTGGTGTTGGTGTGGGTGTGGCAGTTCAACCGTGGAGCCCCTTTTCAGAGAGCTCTCCATGACCTGGGGTAGGGCCACTCTACAGGTCACATGAAGTGTCAGGACCAGACCCACTGTGCCAGTGGCATTCCATCATGGCACCAGGCTGGAGTTTGTTGAGATCCTGAGAGCGGCTGATCCTTTCACAACTGTCTGTAGAAGCTGGCTGCATGCATAGGTGGTTGACTGCCTGCACCCGCAGCTATGGAAGAAAGTGGGGCACCTAGGTCCAATAATTTGGAGGGGTGGATGAACACCTCCGGCAGCACAGTGCACATGTGCTACATGCAAGCAGATTTTCATTGTAACTGCATCAGGCAGCATTCTTCAATTCACAAAAGACTGAAAGAAATAAGCAGAATGAATAACACAAAAATAGAAAGATACAAATAAAGAAATCCTCATCAAAATGGAAAAATAAAATGCAAAACCATACATGAATGCAAAACAATAAAAACTGGAAAAGAACAAATAAGGCAAACAACCGAAAAATGGAAAATCAGTCAACATTATGGTCATCCTAATTATCAAAGCATAAATCGTTCATCCCTTCCTTTTTTTTCAATGCAAATTGGAAAAATTAATATGCAAAACAATCAATACAAAAATGGGAACTTAATAAGCAGAGCAATCGACAGTAAGTTCATCCTAATTAACCAGAGTATCAATCATTCATATCATCATTCCTGCAATAGTAATATAATGCACATCTTTATTTACTGTGAACCACCGGGAAAGAAAAGACTCGAACCCTGATGCTATTTAATTTTTGACTTAAAACTCATACACTCATACACCAATTTCATCTATGTACATTCTGCTATTAACCGTTCCTCTGGGGCCTGCCTTCTCTTCTGGTCCTGCAATGTAGGTGGGATGCAGATAACAGCTTTTCCCCTAGCTCTTGTCTTCTCCAAAGGAGGCATGTGAAGGGGCATCAGCCGCTGCCTCAGTGCACTACCTGCCCCTGCATATTTTATATCACACCCTATGCACTCGTTGGCCTCTGGTTTCTTCACTGAGTTTGAGACGACTCTTCCCTAATGGAAAAAGTCCCCTGTGTAGTCAGGATTGTTGCTTCAGGGAGCTGTGGCATGTAGCTAACTGTCCCTGGTCTGTGTTATGAGAATAAGGGCGTCACCAGCTTACAGTCCGATAGATGAATCTAGGATATCCTCCCAGCTATTGTATTTTTACTGTTGTAGGTGTGGTGAGCAATACCTGGTATGGATCTTACTACCTTGGACTGGACCAGTTTTTTCTCTTAATCACTCACCTTCAGTAGCACCCCCTTTCCAGATTTCATAGTTTTGATTTGCAGCTCCACTGGTCCTCCTGGAATAGAACTAGCACAAACAACTTCTTGTATATGTTTATGTCACATACTCTTCCAAGGCTTTGTTCAGCCTCTTCATCTGGACACTGGAAAGGTTTTAATTGTGAAATAATGTAAGGTCTGCCATATAATAATTCAAAAGGTCAATGCTGTGGGAATTACAAACATGTGCAGGAGTACTGATGGTAGACAATAAATCCTATTCTTTCCAATTTCTTCCCCAGTGTTTCTCAATTGTGCTTTAAGAGTGCCGTTATGTCTTTCTACTGACTCTGCAGGTTGTGGATCATATGCATGTTTCAGGTCTATGTGTAAAGTTTTGGACTAACAATGGTATTGCACAGTGTACAACTTGGGTTCCATTGTCACTATATAATTTTCAAGTATTCCGTATTTGGGGGTTATGATTTATTGGAAGCACTTCAATACGTCTATTATTACCAGGCAAAATTTCTTTCCCTCACCCTTGTTTAATTTTATGGAGTCCATGCAGATGTGTTGAAATGGAAGTTGTGGTTTTGGAAACTGACCTCTTTTAGTTCTTAAGTGTTTCGCTTGCATTGTGGCAAGCCCATATTGTACGGTTAACATAAAAATGTTGGAGTAGTGTTTACAGCATATGAAAATTCATATGCTGTAAACACTTTGCCTAGCATGGCTGTCCCTGTCCCTATCTATCTCCCCCTTTTTTGAGGCATGACTCTGCCCATGTCTCAAAATTGCAGTATATCTAAAGAAGACTAGGCTAGGTTTCCCTTCTGGTCATTCATATAATTCTGTTTCACTAAAGGTTAACTCACTTTCTGTGCATGTTTCTTTTCACTCCTCAGCCTGGTGCTAAGTTCCTCCTTATCATCTGCATTATCTTATGTTCAGCAGCAAAACCTCTGCACTTAGATTTTATTTTTCTTTCCATTTCAGCCAGTTTTCTATGATTTCATCCCTATTTATGGATTTTTTATTTTTCTCCCATTGTGGGTTACTGCAGTGCAACCATCCATCTTCAGATCTGCATATGTGCATTGCCCTTCCTGACACAACCCTCCCGGGTTATCCAAGCTACCTTATTCTGTGGGTTCAGGGTGACCGTCGCTCTCCTTGTGGTTTGATCTCCACTGCCCCGTTTGCATAATCAGACTCAAACACCAGCGAAGCTACAGGATTCCAGTCACTGAAATTAAACTGAACCTTGAAAAATGCCGCTGCTCCCCACAACAATGCAAGACTCAGCCACTAGCTACTGTTGCGTCTATTTCTGAACCTAACTTCCTGTCTCTAGTTTCGGGAGACAACACCCTGAGATGGACTTCGAAAACAGGAAGCATCTAGTTCCTGTTTGCCAAATCACATGCCAAACTCACATGTACTTAATGAACCAGAGCCACTCAGCTCAAATAAGTACAGATAATAAAATAAGTACAAATAATGTCTATATATGAAGTACATACTGTTCTATGGCATAGTTCTTCTGGAATCTAAATTCATATGCTGTAAACACTTTGCCTAGCATGGCTCTGAAGGTCAGCTTGTGTATGTGTATATTTGTGAACCTCTGACCTGTCTGCTCCTGACCAGTCAAGCCCTGTTTTTCCACCATTCCGTGTATCCTTCCGTGTGGTCGCCATATCAATGCCACAAACTCAGCAGGTGGGGGTTTGCTATCAACAAACCTGGTTGCTTTTTCCTTTAGAGCCATCTATTTATAGGTTAGGTTGTGTAAAAAAAACAAATAAAATAAAATAATCCATAGCATTATAACTTCTTGTAATCATATCAAAATAACTTAAAATGCCTATTACTCTGACCCAGTCCTACAGTGAGTATAATAGTGTAAAAGATCTCCTAAACACAGATAGTCAAGACGATTAAAAATGTTTCTTTGATGGTTCTCCAAAACAACTGGTTTTCATACCTTTTCTCTTGTTTTTAACACCACACGGAGAGAAGAGACAGTGCTCTATCCGTGAATTTGCAAAGTTAAGCTTAACTAGAGCAATGTAGCACCCTACATCCTGTTTTGTCAAAATAACATCCCGTTTTTCAAAATAAAACCCAAAATACTTATAAGCGTAAAATAAAGATAAACATTGCTCAGAAATGACTAAAATTAAATTGTTACCCCCCTTTCTAGCCTGGTTACAATAGGTTTTTCCTTTTTTTTCTAAAGCTGTCTCCAAAACTGTCAAATGTTTTCCCCATAATGTTAAAACAAACGGATGAAATAAAATAAAATGTAGCATATGCATCATATCATTTTAGCACGTCATCGTATCATTTTACTCGCGCAGCTATATGTGTATATTTGTGGACCTCTGACCTGTCTGCTCCTGACCAGTCAAGCCCTGTTTTTCCACCATTCCGTGTATCCTTCCGTGTGGTCGCCATGACGCTGTTCCTTCTGGAGTTAAAACAGCAGAAACTTCTCCCCTAGGGAGCTATTAACACAACTGTAGCAAACTTCTTTTAGCTTGTTTCTTAAAATGGCATTTTGCATGTTTGGTGATTTATAAAGTATCATGAAGTGCATGATGATATGCTTAATGTCGCTGTAAGGAAACTGTAGGTTTGGGTCTGACAGCCTCTCAAATAAAAATTTAATCAGAGACAGTGTATTGGCCGCAGTCATTCCGTGGAACTGGTTTTCTTTTCAGGGCTAAATATTCGTGCGGTTTGTGCAGTCAGCCTGCGTTAATCAACCTTTAAACCCATATTTCTTTTCCAGTTCTGTTAAGTATTTGATATTCTTTTCGTTTTTGTAGTTCATATATTTTGCGTCCCCAGTTAACTCTGATGGAGTTCTCTTGCACCAACTATTTCCCATTATTTTGATTTTCCCCTCTCAGTCAACTCAGGTTCAAACTGCTTTGTTATCGCCATGTGGTATTCACTGTCAGCTTTCTGAACAACTGAGTCGTTATTTCCCACCATTTCTGAACAACTGAGTCATTTTTTCTTTTAATTAACTACATTTTGTTTCACACATACACACACACAAAGTTTTCAGTCATGCCTACCTCTGCCCCTAACTTTTTTCAGACATACATCACACTCATGGTGATCACCAAGCAATAAACATTTAAACCACACACTGAAGTCCGGACTTTGTCTGTGTACACAAAACGCTTTGAAGTGGGAACTCTTCCCCGAAGGAAAAACCAGGATAAATCCTGTTCATATCCACAACCCCACAGTCAAACTAATTTATTTTAATGCTCTTCAATCAGCTGAATAAACCAAACCATAAACAGTACAGACTTTGCTCTACAGCTTTAACTTAGATTGTTTCCTTAGACCAATCTAGACACATTTATAGTGGACATTTAGCTTATTCAATCTTTGTTCGTTAACCACTGGTTATTAGCGCCCAACTGGCCGTATTTATTCAACACAACGAACATGGAACAGCACAAACAGGTAAACATCAAGACAAACATGGAACACTTAATCAGACATATAAAGGCAACTCCACAGTATCCTGCAAACATTTGAAGCAAATTATTTACAACAGTTAGTCATAGTGTTAGTTTTACATTATAATAACAGCAGCGCTTTCCTCCGCCTGTGGAATAAAGCAAGTTAGTTGGTTTCCCACACGAATTCGGGGAGAATCGCTCCTCCTGCAATTGAATATATATATTATTAGACAAAGGAGATAGTCACAGTTTCAAGTCAGTCATTGTGGCCACCAGGTACAGTCAGTCAGTCAGTCAGAGTTTAGCATCCACAGTCTGGTCGGCCATTTCTCCTGTGCCTGTTCACAGCGCCATCTTGCAACTTTCCTGCCACGTGTTCCTTTGTTTTCATCCTTCCCAAAACCTACCGCAACTTGCTTTAAAACCCACTTAAGTCACTCATGTTAGATGGAGCGCCTTTACAGCCTCCAAATGTCCCTCTAACTTGCAAACCTTAAACCCAACCAGTATAACTTTCTAATTCTTTCTTTTCATCTTCCCCAAGAACTTTCTTCCCTTGCCATTTCATGGCCGCTACATACAGTACCGACCCTTAGGGTGTCGGATTTGCTCTCTTTCCACCGTTCACATATATTTAGTGCCATAGTAGAAAATTAGACAAACAGTATCAAATTTGCAATACCGTAACTCTATAATCCCAAACTGCTATTCCAATGCCCCCCAAACAGAACTACTTGAGAGCTGTATGAGTACAGGAATTTTCAAACAGGAAGCTGCTTGATACACTGTTTCTCAAGAGTTGAAAATCTCTTTCAAGTAGGAAACCACCCTACAACAATTGTGAATAAAAACAACAAACTTGTCCCTGTGTCCTTATCAATAATTTAACAGGGGCCAAACCTCACTTTTACAGTGACTACACTCAATTAGCGGCAACGAGGCTTATCCCCGGCATCAAGTTTTATTTTGTAAAACCTGGATTCTATGCTCGGTTAGCGGCAACAGATTTATTTTATAAAACCTGGATCAAGTGGTATTAAATGCCACAGGCTAGGGTTTGATAATACAGGCTAGGGTAATACAATATTTTTTTATTACTATAAAGGGAAAACATGTGAGTGCTACCTTTAAAAAGGCCAATGAGACAGATGGGATTTCATACAGTTTTTGGCACTTGAAAAGCTTTGATCTGCAAGACAGCCCAAAGACCTCACACACTCAGAACCCAGGTGTGAAGCATCTCCCACTGGAGCTCTCCTTTTCAGCCTCTTGGTTGTGTGTCTGGATCTTGGCCATGTGGAGATAGAAGCTCTCAGTATATAAAGTATGTTGCATCTGTTACTGTGTGTGTAACTAGGAACAAAAGGTAAGTTTTTTTTATTTATATAAATGAATATTTAAGGGAGATTTTTGTCTTCCTATAGTAGAAAAAAATTGGGTGACAGAGGGGCTTCAGATAATATTTAAAGGAGTGTTACAGCTAGCCGTAACCCAGATTCAAGATCAAAACCATTTTTGATCAGTAGTGGTAACAAAGTATAAGATGTACTGTGGACATTTCAGCTAGTAACGGGTGACTGGGAACTGTGTTGCCTGGACCGCTGTTAGAAATTACCCCAATTCTTTTGTTGGAAGCACAAGAAGTGAAGAAAGGAGAGGACTGTTTAAGATCAACAAAAAGTTTACTGGAAGTCTGAGCACAGGTGGCCCTGGCATCGGGCTTACCCCAGCATCGCCTCATTGCGGCATCAGATTTTATTTTATAAAACCTGGAACAAAATGGTATCAAATGTCCTATTAAATTTGGAAGACAACCCACAGTGATTATTCATTCATGCAATGAATTTTACGTCTTTTATGAAGCCAAACAATCTAAGGCTAGGATATGAATTCTCCCTCACGTGAGGCTGTGTGATTAGACTTACATGTGATCGGACTTCAAACAAAGATAAAATGCTTTACTTCTCCTTTAAAACAATTTACAGATAGGGGAAGGTCCTCAGTCAGACAATTCAACGTTTTAGAGTGCCCAATGTGCAGAATTTCTCTATATTATAGAAAAGGTATTGTAGTGGTTAGAACAAGCAAGCTACAGTTAAAATGCAATATGTAATACAATACAGTGAGAGTGTGTAGATTACATGTAGTTGCTATATGCAGTAGTCAGTTAATAACTAATTTCTGCAAGCCCTTTGTACTATGTCAGCTCATTGGGTAAATAGTTTGTGGAGGAGGCAAGAACATTTTGGGTTCATGGCCTGTTTCTTTAACCCATTGGGTCATCTTGATCTGGAGATGACCTGTTAACTAGGTTCAGGAATTGGCAGGGGAGCCAAAAGTGAGCAGTGTACAAAAGGAGGCAGTATGCTGCTGCAGTAGAGTAGTGTAGGGTGGTGTAGAGTAGTTTAGGTGTGTGCCTGAGGAAGATGGACGTATGAGTGAGACCCCAACTACGCTGGCCTTCACTCTCCCAGACTATGTGCAATTATTTTTAAAAGACAATATACCTGAAATAACTGAAATGGAATCAGGAGTCAGGAATGCTGACTCTGTCCCCTATCTCTTAGTCTGTTGAATTGTCTGCCAAACTATTGAACTGTCTCGAATTATTGTAATATTAAATGATCATTGGCATTTTAGTGATTCATTTGTGAATTAATTTAGCTTGCATCAGGTCCTTCCCACCACAGTATCTGCTTACCTGTTTATTGAAGCCGGCATATGGTAGGTAGGTAGGTAGGTACTTTATTGTTCGCACAGTGGGGAAATTTCTGTGTTACAGCAGCAATAGAGAACAACCAACATAACGGTAATGTGGTGCAGAACAGACACATAAGAACAGAACTTCATAGAAACACAGGAAAAAACAAGAGGACAAAGAACACTTAGTCTTAAAATAAAAAGTTACATAAAGGCAACAAATCATTAGGACCGATACACACAAGGATTATAAAAGTAGTGTCATCAAAACATTACATTTTACACAGCACAAATAAGCAAATCAAAGGCACCTAAAAACAGGGCAATGCAGCACTGGAGAGAATCAGGAACAGCAGTAGAGGCTAAACAACCAGGAAATCAAGAACAATTGAATATTACTCACACAATTGATCCTACAATGGGGGTAAGAAACCTGTGTTTCAGCCATAAGAATCTCTGAGCAACTACTCAAAAATACCTAAAGCAGGGCAATGTACAGTATTTGAGAGAGATCAGGAATAAGACATTACACATGTGCATATTTACAATGCATTTCACCCTGAGGAGCTGAAATATTGCACCACAGTAGATTATTGCATAGTCCCTCATAATTTCACCTAGTTTATCACTGCAGTAATGTGTTGTACAGTCTGATTGCTGTGGGGAGGAATGACCTGCGGTAATGCTCCTTCTTACACTGGGGATGTAACAGTCTCGTGCTAAAAGAACTGTTCAGAGCCACCACTGTGTGGTGCAGGGGATGGGAGGGGTTATGCATGATGGATGTTAGTTTTACCAGCATCCTTCTGT
>NW_018128090.1:342625-345367 GCF_001952655.1 Monopterus albus | reverse complement strand
CTGGTGATTTCCGCCGGGGGTCAATCACCATCTCTTTTGTCTTGCTGGTGTTCAGGACCAGATGATTTTTCTCACACCACTCCACAAAGTCAGTAACAACCCCCCTGTATTCCCCCTCGTCCCCCCCAGATACACATCCAACAATAGCAGTGTCGTATGAGAACTTTTGTAGATGACACTGGTGGGACTTGAAGTCCGACGTGTAGAGGGTGAACAGAAAGGGGGAAAGCACCATCCCCTGGGGTGCTCATGTGCTGCAGACTACCACATCCGACACACAGTCACGCAGCCTTACGAACTGAGATCTGTTTGTAAGGTAGTTAATGATACATTCAGACAGGTGTTGGTCCACACCTGCCCCCTCCAACTTCCCCCTCAGCAGTGATGGCTGGATTGTGTTAAAAGCCCTGGAGAAGTCAAAGAACATGACCCTCACAAGAATTCCAGGGGACTCCAGGTGAGATAGGGCTCGATGCAGTGTGTAGATAATAGCGTCGTCTACCCCGATGCCAGCTTGATATGCAAACTGCAGCGGGTCCAGCGCTGAGCTCATTTGGGCATGGAGGTGGCCGAGGACAATCCTCTCCATGGTCTTCATCAGGTGGGAGGTCAGGGCAATAGGTCTGTAGTGGTTTGGCTCCTTGGGATGAGTTATTTTAGGAACTGGAACCACACAGGATGTCTTCCACAGAACCGGAACTCATTCCAGGCTAAGACTCAGATTAAATGTCTAATTATTCCTTTATTTGCACAAAGAAGGGCCTGCTTGTGTTTACAGGTTTCCATCAATGTTACCCTCTGGTTACTGAATGCTAACAAATGTCATATAATGTGAAATTAACAGCTACATTAAGGTTCAAAACAACAAAACAGCTGCAAATACTATGCTATAGGATATTGGTGTGTCAATGAAACAATATATAGAACTGTAGAGATGAGCACATGAGAATGTAAAAAAGAGTACTCATTAACATGAGTGAAATTAGAAGAACTCTGATTATTTACTTGAGTGGAATAGCACATGGGCAGTAGAATGTCTCTTCTTCTCTCAGTGCTCACCCTCATCACTTGTTCACCTTACTCACTGATGTCCCTAACATTTACAAATGTACTGTGTTTCTGTAAACACTTTGAGGATCTGTTACTGTCAGGGACATATGAAGATTGTTTGAGACAAGATTCTGTTGTTACATCTGAACAAACATGAATACATGCAGTCTGTGAACTTTAAAAATATCCTGTGTTATGCTTCATATTAATGAAGAATAAAACAAAATAAAACATCCATACAAGGGAAACACATCTCATCGGGGAAACAGATTTTGACCCAACACCGGCAACAGGAGTTGTGTGTGTTCATCAGTGTTTTTAGGGAAAAAGAATTTTTTCTTTTATTTCTTTTTTTTTAATGGACCTTGAGTCTGCTAATAAAGGATGATGATGATGATGAAATGGCAAAGTCAGTGACAAACACCACTCCTGTTTTAAGTAGAGTGAAAGGCTGGCAGAGGACAGCCTAAATTTCCATTATGGTGTCAGTGTGCCTTAATAATTTGTTAATAATAATAAACAGTGTAGTGGAGTTAAAACATTCTTTTTCCCTAAAAACACTGATGAACACACACAACTCCTGTTGCCAGTGTTGGGTCAAAATCTGTTTCCCCAATGAGATGTGTTTCCCTTAACCAGAATCTTAACATTATCCTAACCACAACCACTAAGGGGGCGCTACATTAAACTGAGTTTTGAACAGGGGGAACAAATCTTAACCAGGGAACACTTTTCAGCACAAGACTAGTCAGGAGGCCAGAACAGCACATAAAATAAGTTTTCAACAATAACAGTACCTCAAATCCTACCTGACATGTTCAAGCCAGAATATGAAAGTGGACAGCACAATGAACCTCAACAGCATCATTTAATATGAATCCCTCCTCCATGAAGCAGCAGTAACACTCTAAACAAAGCAGGTAATTGAGAAACCCCATATTTTAACTGGCATAATGCAGACGTAGTAACTTCTCCAGCCAGAAACAAGGCATTACTGTTGAGTTTAACTGGGTAGTGGAAACATCACTCCCTTTCAAGCAGTTCTAAGGTCGGTAAATCCAACCAGTGGTCGCTGCATCTTCCCACACGACCACATACAGTCCCAAAGTATTGAAATTAATTCCAACAAGTAGCGTAACGCCGACAATAACATCATGGATCATTAGAATCCTCTCGCCAACCAGCAACACATCACATGTGGCAGAAACACTGGCCTCAACCAGCCAAAACAAACAGGTACTGTGAACCGGAGGAATCCAGTGTTGGTGAGCTGATCATTCACTGCCTCAGGGGGCTTCATGGCCAGCTGTTTGTAGGTTAGACCCGGTCAGATAAAACAATCCCTGTACATAAATATTTCTGGGCATGCAGTAATCAGTATTTTTTTCCATCGATGTGACCATCATCTGGTCACAGTGCAGGCAGCAGGAAGTAAAACAAAACCACATGCAGTTGAAAAATTCCACTTAAAAAATGGCACTGGTGGACGTCGGGCAAGCTTGCATGAATGTGCAACTACTTTATATTGTTAGAAAAAAAAAGTCTAACTTCTCTTTTAATTGGTACATATACTGTTGTTTAGAGAGAAATCTAACTATAGAGGAGAAACACTATCTTTTATTCCCCAAAAATTCAAATTAAATAATCTGGCTTTTAAGCCTTACATCTATAAAAACTATCATGCTGAACTTC
>NW_018128090.1:336881-342567 GCF_001952655.1 Monopterus albus | reverse complement strand
TTATTTAATGTATCAGACTAATATTTATTTAATTTCAGAAAACAGAATTTATTGGTTTAATTCCTACACCTAACAAAACTACCTCAAACATAACTATCACAGGTAAACCTCTTTGAAACTAAACTGTGATGGCATGAAATATCCATGTTTCCTAAGCTTAAAAGGGTTATGTATTTTACAATATTAATTTTTACACCTTTCAGTCTTCAGCAAACAGCCTATATCTGTATTTATGCTGGTGGTCCGACCTAATGTGTTAATATACTTTTGATGCAATAACCCTAGCCTGGGGTAGTGTTGCACTAGAAAGAAGACATTGATGTGCAGGTGGCCTTTTATCCTATTTCCCCAGTGGAAACCCCTAATAAAATACAATAATGCTGTTATAAAACCTATAACAAAATAAGAATAGTAATGCCTATATGATAGGTCTTGATGTGTGTAGGCCTTTTGATCTAGACCAGACCTGGGCATTTTACAGCCCGCAGGCCACATTCAGCTCTTTGGGCGTCCCTGTCTGGCCCGTGTGAGGTTCATCAATCAGAACACCAATGAAAAAATATTTATGCCGTTCATGCTGTACAAGTGTGTTGTAGAGTTCTGATGAGACCTAATTTCTGTTGCAGTGGGTGATGAGACTCAAACAGGAGATATTGATCAGTGTGTGTAGATTTTCTGTAAATGCTTACGTTAAGGCTTCTATCCTCCTCAACTTGGAGAGCACAGTCCAAGAAAGCCTGACTGTCTTCTTTTATGTCCTCACGGGTAAACTTAAGACCCCCGACCTACCAGGTGAGAGACAGGTGATGTTGGCCAGCTAACCCTCAAAATGTCAACTCACGCCAAAAAAAGAAAAGTTGATACTGAATGCCGCATTTTCAACAAATCAAATCAAATCAAAAGGGACAGAGAGAGAGAGAGAGAGAGAGAGGACACACTATGGCAGAGAGGAGACACAAAGTTAGTAATGTGTAATGGTGGCATATAAAGCATAGGGAGGGAGAGGGGAGGGGAAGAGAGGGCAGGAGAGACATTCAGAGCATCATGGGGCCCCCCAGCAGCCTAGGTCTATAGCAGAATAATAACGAATGGAAGGCTCAGGGTCAACTGATCCAGCCCTAACTATAAGCTTTATCAAAAAGGATGATAAGGCTCTATGAGGTCTTTTAAGATATGATGGAGCCTTGTCATTAAGGGCTTTGTATGTTAGGAGAAGGATTTTAAACTCTATTCTGAATTTTACAGGGAGCCAGTGGAGAGAAGCTAATATGGGAGAGAAATGATCTCTCTTGCTAGTTCCTGTCAGTACTCTGGCTGCAGCATTTTGGATTAACTGGAGGCTTTTTAGGGAATTATTGGGACATCCTGATAGTAAAGAGTTACAGTAGTCCAGCCTGGAAGTAACAAATGCATGGACCAGTTTTTCAGCATCACTTTGAGACAGGATGCTCCTGATTTTTGCAATATTGTTTTGTCAGAGTTTAGAAGTAAGAAGTTACAGGCTATCCAGGCCCTTATGTCTTTAGGACATGCTTGAAGTTTGACCAGCTGATCAGATTCATTTGGCTTCATATTAATGGAAATTTATGCTGTGCTTCCTGATAATATTGCCTAAAGGGAGCAGTTATAAAGTGAAGAGAATTGGACCTAACACAGAGCCCTGTGGAACGCCGTGACTAACTTCAGTTTGTGTGGAAGATTCATCATTAACATGAATTTATTGAAATCTTTCTGATAAATAAGATTTGAACCAACTTAGTGCAGTTCCTTTAATCCCAAAAACATGTTCAAGTCTCTGCAGACATGGGCTGGAAAGTATTTATTTACAGAAGTCAAAGGTAAAGCTTTAAAGCTCAGTTTGTGGTACACAGGTGCTGTGTTCAAGGATTTCCATTTGAATTGCCACTATGTGACAAACATGAAGAGAAATACAAGAACTTGTCAGATGAAGAGCGCACAAGGTAGTCGGATGCTTTGCTAGCGAAACTAACAAAGACTTTTTACAAAACTTTTTACACCCAGAGATGCAAGCTTTCATATCCCACAAAATTCCAAGAAAAAGTAAAGTGTTTTCTGACGGAGAGTTTATTAAAGTGTCATGATTCGGTTCCGTTTGCTTCCTGTTGTGCTTTTATTTTGACATTACTTCCTGTTTTTGTTTCACCACAGTTTCGGTCTTTTTACTTTAATCATCACTCACATTAGTTTCACCTGCTCCTCATTGATCACACCTGTTTTTCACACCATTATAAGCAGCCTATGCCCCACCATCAACCTGCCAGATTGTTCTAGACTCCAGCTCTGACTCTCCAGCATTAATTCACTAATATGCCTGGAGAAAAAGGGTGCATATGAGAACGTGCCCCTCTCCCGACGCACTGTAATGAGGAGGGTTGAGGATATCGTAGGAAATCTTTGGATCTACCTACATATGTGAACAGACATTCTCAGTGATGAAGTTCTACAAATCCAGATACAGATTCTCTATCAGTGATGATCACCTCGCAGCTATCCTTCACATATCCACCTCAGATATTCAGCCAGATTTCAATGCACGTGTTCAAGCCAGACTGGATTTCTCTCAATGAACAAGTAAACAAGTGAACTGAAAATGCATATCTTTAACATACTGCAAAACACCTGTTCAGTGTTATGTGAAGTTGAAAATAAAATGGAACTGTGATGTTTTTGTTTTTACTGTTTATTACTTCTATAGGAGTATTTTCCTGTTTGACCTACACCACAATTTCATATATTTATATAAATATTTGCAGAATATGTTTATTCTTCTGATCACCAGTAGTAGCTAATCAACACATAATTTATTGCTTTTTACAATGGGAGATAATGAATATTGAGCAGAATTAAGTTCAAGTTATTGTTGGTTCAGCCCTCCAACACAGTTCAGGTTTCTCATGTGGCCCCTTGTAAAAGTTAAATGCCCACCCCTGATCTAGACGGAAGCGAAGTGCAAAAAGTGGGTGGGATTTAGAGTTGGAAACGTGACTCATCGAGGCCATTAATCATTTCCCTTCACACCTTCATTGACAGGAGTGGTACTCATATTATCTCTACATCTTTTTTACCTGATTTTTCTCACTGCATTAGTTGGACAGTGCAGGATAAAGCTTGACTGAGTTTGCACAGATGTTTTGTATTTACCTCATGTTCCAGTAAGAAACATTCACTTTGAAAATCTGTGAAAATATTTAACTTGACAGTAAAATGGGAAGATGAAAAGCTCAGTAGAACTAACTTCCACTGACATGAAGTCATCTACCTGCTCTAAGATTTATGGCGTTTCATTTCCATTCAGCTTGTCACATCGTAGCCTCTTTTGTCTTTTCTGCTGTTATTGCTGAAACAGAAACAAGTTTAGACAGATTTGCCAGGAATATGTGGACTGCATGAGAAGGATACAAACTGTCATTTAAACTGAGCCAGCTGACTGTGCTGGGCCCAAGCACTTTGTTTATTTAATGTGTGTGTGTGTGTGTGTGTGTGTGTGTGTGTGTGTGTGTGTGTGTGTGTGTGTGTGTATGTGTGTGTACTTGTATAGCTTGTATGGCTATACTTGTATACACTGTGGGGACCAGTTTGTCTTTGATACAATGGGAGTGAGGACATTTTTGGAAAGTGAAGACAGTTTGGCCGGTCCTTAGTTTCTAATCCCTGTTTGAGGGTGAAGACTGGTTTTAGTGTTCAGGTTAGAATTAGGTCTAGGTTAGTGTTAGAAATTTACCTGTACTTTAGCAAATATCCCCTTATATCTGCTTAATATTAGCATGCTTGCATGGTGATGTTAGCATTTACTGAAGCTTAAGAACAGCCTCACAGAACAGTTTGCATGACTATAGACTGATGGATGTATTTATTAACCTGCTGCAAATTACCATCGTGGCAAAATATTGTGGCAAAGCAATTTTCCATTTAGTGATGTATTTACTGTATTTACCACAATGATGATGTAAATTAACACAGCCATTTGAGGACCTATATTGTTCACATGTGGACCAAGAGGGAGCATAGAAGAAAGTGTAACTTTACAATAAGTGAACTTAATATAACTGGTTCATAAAATCAACAAACATATTTTGGACCTGTAATCATTATAGTCATCTGTCAGTCAAATCTTCTTTTATTTCAATCTGTAACTGAACCATGGTTTGACCTGAAAGTCTATAAAAGTCCCTCACACTCTCCTCTGGTGAGATTTACAAACACCCTTCTTGTTCTTCTTTCTGCTGTTCTCGTTAGGGGTCGCCACAGTGAATCATCTGTTTCCACCTAACTCTATCCTCGGCATCCTCTACTCTCACCCCAATTAACTTCATGTCCTCTTTTAGCACATCCATATATCTCCTCTTTGGCCTTCCTCTTGACCTCTTGCCTGGCAGCTCCATCTCCAACATCCTTCTACCAATATAACCACTATCCCTCCTCTGCACATGTCCAAACCATCTCAATCTGGCCTCTCTGACCTTGTCCCCAAAACAACCAACCTGAACTGTCCCTCTGATGTGCTCATTCCTAATCCTGTCCATCTTGGTCACTCCTAAAGAGAACCTCAACATCCTCATCTCTGCTACCTCCATCGCTGCCTCTTGTCTTTTCCTCGCTGCTACAGTCTCTAACCCAGGGGTGCCCAATACGTTGATCGCGATCGACCGGTAGATCGCAAAGGTAGTGTTGGTAGATCGCGTGCCATTCAAAAATAAATTAGATGTATCCGGCGAAAAACACGTGCCAAATGTGAACATGCAAATGGTCAGTGTGACGATTCGCTGTGGCAACCCCTAAACGGGAAAAGCAGAAAATGACAATCATTTATTATATAGACCCCCCCCCCCCCCTATGGCATTTGCTACTTGATTGACATGCAGGGCAGCCAGTCTGAGATCTTGTCTTTTCTGACACACGAGCACCAAGCATGCAGAGTCAACCGCACGAGCTACTGCAAAACTCCAGTGAGCAAACTACTTTATCAGCCTTTGAATTAATTTCTACTAAAGGGTATAAAATGAGTGGGGGAGCCGAATTAAGTAAGAAACCGAAAATGTACTGAAAACATTCTATGCTGAATGGGGGAAGAACTTTTTTTTCGTGACGTTATATTCGAAGTGCGTTTGCTTGATCTACCAATCTACCATCACTATTCTGAAGAAGGGAAATGTGGAGCGACACTTTCAGACTGTTCATAAAAACTATGACACACTCATTCATACATATATTTTTTGTGTGTGTGTGTGTGTGTGTGTGTGTGCGCGTGTGCGCGCGTGTTGTATTTTTAGTGTAGGTTGATCATTTCGACTTGGTCATTTGAAAAGTAGCTCGCAAGGCAAAAAAGTGTGGGCACCCCTGCTCTAACCCATATAGCATAGCTGGTCTCACTACTGTCTTGTACACCTTTCCTTCGATTCTTGCTGACACTCTTCTGTCACACAACACTCCTGACACCTTTCTCCACCCACTCCAACCCGTCTGCACTTGCCTCTTCACCTCTTTCCCACACTCCCCATCACACTGGACTGTTGACCCCAAATACTTAAACTCCTGCACCTTCTTGACCTCAGCCCCCTGTGACCTCACTGTTCCAATTCCCTCCCTCTCGTTCATACACATGTATTCTGTCTTACTACGACTGACTTTCATTCCTCTTCTTTCCAGAGCAGACCTCCACCTTTCC
>NW_018128090.1:335732-336548 GCF_001952655.1 Monopterus albus | reverse complement strand
GGCACTAGTACACTTCTCCTCCATTCCTCGGGCATCTTCTCACTCTCTAAAATCCTGTTGAACAAACTAGATAGAAACTCCACTGCTGTCTCTCCTAGACACTTCCACACCTCTACAGGTATGTCATCTGGACCAATAGCCTTTCCACTCTTCATTCTCCTCAGAGCCTTCCTCACCTCATCCTTTCTAATCTTTGCTACTTCCTGCTCTACAATATTCACCTCCTCCTCCCTTCTTTCCCTCTCATTTTCCTCATTCATCAGTTCCCAGTTCCTCAAAATGCTCCATCGATCTTCTCTGCACACTCTCCTCACCTTTCTGGGGAGGCGACAGTGGTGCTTTAATCGCCCTTATCTGTTGCTTATCCTTCCCTTCTCTATCTCAGTCTCGCTAATCTGTACAAGTCCTTCTCACCTTCCCTCGTGTCTAACCTGGCATACAACTTGTCATATGCTTTCTGTTTGGCCATTGCCACCTCCCTCTTCACTCTACGCTGCAATTTCTTGTAGTCCTGTCTACTGTCTTCAGTCCATTCTACGTCCCACTTCTTTTTAGCTAGCCTCTTCCTCTGGATACTGTCCTGTACTTTCTTGCTCCACCACCATGTTTCCTTATCTTCTTTCCAACTTCCAGATGACACACCTAGCACCTTCCTACCTGTCTCCCTGATCACTTCTGCTGTAGTTTCCCAGTCATCTGGAAGTTCTTCCTGACCACCCACCACTTGTCTTCTTTTCTGTCTTTCCTTTCCTCTTCTTCCTGACCACCAGAGTCATCCTACACACCACCATCCGATGCTGTCTGGCTACACGTTTT
>NW_018128090.1:333104-335064 GCF_001952655.1 Monopterus albus | reverse complement strand
AAACCAGTTGGTACCCCCCTCCAATGCTACGCGCTTTGCTACCCTTCTACCTGGTCTCTTGCACACACAGTATAGCTACCTTCCTTCTCTCCATCATGTCCGCCAGCTCTCTACCTTTCCCTGTCATTGTGCCAACATTAAGAGTCCCTATTCTCAGACCTATACTCCTGCCTTTCCTCTTCTCTCTGTCTACGAATCCTTCTGCCTCCTCTCCTTCTTTGACCAACAGTAGTCCAATTTCTGCCAGCACCCTGTAGGTTAACAGCACTGGTGGCGGTCGTTGTCAACCCGGGCCTCGACCGATCCGGTATGGTATTCACACTGATGATTCACATGTTTAAATTTGGCATGTTTTTATGCCGGATGCCCTTCCTGACGCAACTCTCTCTATTTATTCGGGCATGGGACCCGCACAGAAGTCACTGGCTTGCAACCCCTGTGGCTAGATTATTTACAAACACCCTCTCCCTCCTCAAAGGTGTTCTTAACTCTGGGAAGGTCTCAGGTGACTAACAGCTGCCACACTGACAGCAGGGACACACATTTTACACAAGCATTTGTATAAATTTATATTCTCCCTTCCCTTTTTTTTTGCCCCTGAACCAAAAAACCTTAAAATACATATCATGTGAGACTGGCCATGCATATTCCTGTGGTGCTGATTTTTTATTTTCCTCTGGTGTGAACGCTCATTGCAATTCCTTAATAAATATCAACACATGCAATTTCACTCTTCGGCACCAAAAAATGAGCCGCAAAACCTTAGTAAATATCCGCATTACCGTTATTTTAATACTCAGTGCAAATATTTGTTAAAATGCTCTTCTACAACATCTATACATAGCAACTGTGTTATGATTCAGGTTAGGTAAAGTCTGTGGGTATGGTTTAAAAAAGCTTAACACATCCCATCCACCACCCCAACCTCCACAGCCTCCATGAAGGACTCAAGTTGTGCTGCATAATCCTGCTGGTTTTTATCGGTGTGGTAAATGTTCTTGCTGTATACCAGCCAAACAGCCCCATGTCCTTGCTAATGGAATCTTTTTACCAATAGACAGGAGATGATGAGAGAGTTACTGTATGTTCTGCTACTTGACTCAGCCCTTCAAAAAAGCTGAATAAAATATACCTCCACATTGTCATCAGGTTTACAACAACAGCAGATTTAGGAAGGGTTTAGTAAAGAGGCATATAAAACAAACACCCAAATAAAAGCAAAACAGAGCACAGAGCAGAGGGTGAAATGTGGAGAAAGGAGAGGTTGACGGTGTAGTGCTGCCACATTCTAAGCTGCTGTGGAGCTAAATTGCATATGCAATTTCTATTCGTGCTCATTACCCTAAGCTGCCTTTTCTCAAATACCAACAGATAAGACTATAATGGGCTTCTCATTATGCCAGCATGTGTGAAAGGTGCTTTCTGAGGTGCCCACACACACAAACCTTGCAAAATTCTCTTGACAAAAAGAAAGAATGAAATTGAGGAGATGTTTTTGGTTTTACAGTAGAAATGTAAATCAAAAACAAGCCACCAATAACTGACAGATTTATTTAAAAGCATAAAAATCAGTCAGATGGAAACATTTACAATAAGTCCAAAATCCATGACAGAAAGAGTTGATGATATATACACATAATGGCACAGTATGAAAGATAAAATTCTGCCTATATGAACAAATGCTCTCTGCGTGTGTACACCCTGTGAGTGCCATAAAGATGGCTAACAAGGTTTGGCTGTGAACACCAGGGAAATATGTGGCTTACTGTGCACTGTGCCTTCTTAGTTTGTGAAGTTTGCCAACATAGAAGAGGATACGCCATCGTACCACCGCAGTTATGACTTCTTTGTGTCACGCTTCAGTGAGATGTGCCACTCTAGCTTTGAGGATCCTGACATCCGCACCAAGTGAGTGGACAGGTGCTTGGTTGTTAGATGAAGTATTAAATAAGAAGACTGC
>NW_018128090.1:332478-332806 GCF_001952655.1 Monopterus albus | reverse complement strand
TTGTTCAGCTCACATGAACTTAGTGATCCCATAACCACTCAGCTCACCCTTACACAACTAGTACAAATAATATCTATATATGGACTACATACTGTTACTGTCAGGTTTGCCCGGCGGCACCTTCCTCATCGGACCTCTCCTCTGGACCCCTGGATTTCCTCAGCTCTACCAGCCACCGCCTCACAGGTCGATGCACAGTCTCCGTTAATCTGTTTCTCCATACTTCTATCTTCTCAGTCATCATCACCTACACCCCGACCAGAGTGAATCCAACCTCCGCAGCCTGGCCCATCATCACCTCATTGACTGTGTTTTCTGCTGCCGTTGG
>NW_018128090.1:314800-332429 GCF_001952655.1 Monopterus albus | reverse complement strand
CCACCCTCTCCCTCATTAATAATTTTTTTTTTTTTTTTTTTTTTTTTTTTTCACTGTTTTGCACTGTAAACAAATCACACTGCTTACACCGAAGCCAGCTACCTGGGTCTGTTATTTTTACGCTCGCTGATTGTCATGTTTGAGCGTCCCTAACAGTTACCTCTGGAACCTTGTTTATTTTTAGCTACTACAATATACACATATTCAAAGACATATTAAAGTCCACACTTATTCACATACAGAAAGTGCTTTAAGTGGGAATCCACAAATAGGACAGACCTCTGCTACACAGCCTCATCATAAAATTTAATCAGATGCAGACACCTTTATAACTCATAATTTCATGCTGTTCAATCCGTTGTCTGACAACTTATACCTTTTTCTCTGTCAATCCTGATAGGCTGTTTCACAATCACATAAACATCAGATATGTAAAAACAACATTAATCAACAACATTAATGTATCCTGTAAACCTTTAAAGCAAGTTATTTATATCAGTGTTAGTAATGGTGTTAGTGTTAGTGATTGCAGCATTCTTCCACCACCTGTCAGAATAAATCAAGTTATTTGGTTCCCCTTCACACAAATTCTTGGAGGACAGTCAAGATGGGAGATTAAATGTAAAATTCTCCCACCTTAGGCTTCAACCTGCAGAGACAATGCCAAGGTTTGTCGTGGCTAGAATGTGATACAGACTAAATTAATTCAGACAAATCATCCCAATTTAAGTAATCATTTAATATTACAATTATTCTGAACAAAGTCGTAGTTAAACAGGTAATCTGGTAGTTAGGGAAACAGAGACCAGGATCACTCCACCTGCAGTGGGATAGATAAAGTATTAAATAAGAAGATTGTCAGACGCGCCATGTCAGTCCAGTCAGTCTGTCAACCCACAGTCAGTCAGCGTTCCCCGGCTGGGTCTAAGCTCACTTTTCACGGTAGCATTCTCATCCTCTCCTAACCCTGCTATCCTAGCCTTTTATCCGCAGCTTTTCTTAGGCTGTTACGTCAATTTCTGAACTTAGCTTCCTGTCTCCAGTTTTGGGAGACAACACCCTGAGATGTACTCAAAAACAGGAAACATCTTGGCTAACTTATATAAGCTCATTGTTCAGCTCACATGAACTTAATGAACCCATAAACACTATTCTATTATATAATCAATATTAACATGTTACTTAAACCACTACACAAACAGTAGAGAACATAAAGAATTAACCATCCTACAAAGCTGCTAACTAGGATGCTGCTAGTACTTTGGAATGTAAAAGTCCCTAATGTTAGGCAAAACCTGGAGTAGTGTATGGCATCATTACAAACATCAATCTGACACCAGGACCCTGGACAACAGAGAGATTGAGCACTGAATGGACAATATCAACTGTTTGTGAACACTCAGAACAGACCAGCACCCTGTGAGACATCAGATCCCATCAACCAAAAGTGAGTGGAGGACCAGAGAAAGCTCAAGGAGATCATTTGCATCTGACGCCAGTTCCCAGTCTCCCCAGTAGACATGTTGATGTGTCCTTGGGCAAGACACTAAACCCCTAGTTGCCCCTGTTGACCAGGTAGTGACTGACAGCACTGCCATCAATAAGAAATTTCCCCACAGGGATTAATAAAGTAAAATTTTAAAAAATAATTTTTTGCTTTTCTAATGCATCACTGGCAACTCATGGAATATTGCCCATCAAATAGCACCGATTCTCTTTGTGTTTGACTGTACACCCTCTCATCCCCCGCACAAAAAACATATCAAGGAGTTTGAAGATGACTGAAACTTGATGAGAGCTGGCTGAGACCTTGATTACCCTGAGCTAATTCCTTTCTTTGCCACAATTTGATGAGTACAAATCAGTCATTTCAAATGACTGAAGCAGCCAGTTACACTTTTTTTTCTTACTGTAACAATTCTGAGAGCACGTCGCATGTGGAGTTCTTTTTGTATGAATGAATAAATCAATAAATATAAAGATTATATCAATCTGGAAACTGGGATAACTGTTACAAAGGAAATACAGTACTTGGAAGGAGAAAAAAACAATTTAACAAGATGATTTGTAAACAGTTTGCACTTAGTGGGACCATCACTCTGATGAACACTTAACCCACAACAAACCTCTGTGCAATACCTTGTAAATATACTGTATCTATTTGGAAAACTAAACAGTGTGTACATATATTTCTATATTTATAAGTACTTTATTTTTATTTCCCTAATGGACATTTTTCCGTTTTCTTTTCTGTCTTATCTTGTTTACTTACCTACTCGTCTTATGAGTCTTATGAGAGCCGCTATACCCAAGTCAAATTCCTTGTGTGTTCAACGCACCTAATGTCAGGTTTGCCCGGGTGCGCCTGCCTCTCTCACCTCCCTCACTTCCTTTCTCTTTTCAGCCTCTGATTACACCTCAATGCACACCTGCTCCACACCCCTTGATTATCACCAGCTGCACTTCATTAGTTCCTCCCCTTACTTATACCCAGCTCACCTACCACTCCCTTGCCGGTTTGTTCTTGTTCCCAGACCCTCTCTGTTGTGATTTCTATTATACTTTGATCAGTCCCTATTTAACTTGTTTTTTTTCCTTTGTTGTTTTATATATGTATATATATTGACTACCTGTTGCTGCTCTGTGGTTTTCTTCCTCCACGGATTACTCCTCCGGACCTTGGCTCCAACTCAACCCTTCCAGTCTCCACCAGTCAGGTCGATGCAGTCACCAGTTTCCATCTGTTCACTCCTCTGTTATCTATCTCCTCAGTAACCACCGTTCTCCACCGACCAATTCAGGAGTGACCTCAGCGACACATCTCGGCCTACTCTTTTCATCTCATCACTGTACTGTTATCTGCTGCTGATCAACACTCGGTTTATTCAGTTCATCTACTCCTGTTTTCTTACCATTCACTACACTGTATATAATAAATCACTGCTTGCACTGAAGTCAGCTATCTGGGTCCACCTTTCCTTTTGCTCACTCACTTACCCGTGTACGAGCAAAAATAACAAAGCTGATTCTGAATTTTGTAACCTTTCTCCTCTCTTGCTTTTGTCTTCTGTATATGTGTCACTGTACTTATACTTCTTGTAAAGGGTATGGCGTCTTGTAATCCCATGTGGGATGGGCCAGATGAAAATCTGGCATGACACAGAAATAGAATACAACTAACTGACTGTACTAGGTCATTGTATTATCTTTATCTCCAGTCCAGTCAGAGGAGTTATGGTTGAGTTGAACATCAGAATCAGAATCAGCTTTATTGGCCAGGTGTGACGGGCATCAGACTGTTACTTCCTCACACATAGGCTTTCTTCTGGGATTGTTAGGGAACGCTCGCACACAGAAGTGAATGAGCGAAAGAGGCGGACCCAGGTAGCCGACTTCAGTGCAAGCAGTGATTTATTATAATACAGTGCAATATGGTGATAAACAACAAGTCAGTAGATGATTATGAAGGGGGGAACCGGGTGTCAACCAGCAACAGGAGTAGAGAAATGAGGAGTAGGAATGAGGTGGGCCGAGCTGCGTCGCGGGGTCATTCCTGGGCCGGTCGGTGGGTGATGGTGGCTACTGAAGAAACACAGGCAGAGAGGTGATGAGATGGAGACAACTAGTGACTGTGCATCGACCTGTCTGGAAGGGTTGAAATGTGAAAATATCAGGAGGAAATAGCGGTCCGTGCAGGGAAAAAGAGCTGACTATAAACGAAGAAGCATAACGAGAAAAACCAGGAAACAAAAATAATACGGGGACTAGAATACTGGAGAAAAAACAACAAACGAATAATAATCCGAATAGAGTGACAAAGAGAGGGCCTGAGAACGTGAACGAACTGGCAAGGGAGTGATAGGTGAGCCGGGTATAAGTAAAGGACAAACTAATGAAGTGCAGCTGGTGATAATCAAGGAGTGAGGAGCAGGTGTAAATGATGAGCAATCAGGGGCTAGAAGAGAGAGGCAGAGTGAGGGGGTGAGAGAGGCAAGTGCAGCCGGGCAAACCTGACAGGGAGGAATACACAGATGCACTTCCAGAAGAATCTTCAGGTATTTCAAGTTTTGCAGCCGAAAACACCATTACTTTCCAGACATGTACAACACAATTCATGTGAAATACTGGATGTTTTCAGGTTCACTCCTTAATTTAAAACTTCAATATCAATAGCAATTTTGCCACAAAATTCAGAAGCAAACCAGGAACAGAAAATAGTGTATGTTCTGTAGGCATCTTTAGTGGATGAATGGGTGACCTCTTAGCACACTGTACCCATCTGTCATAAAGCATCCATACTTTAATATTACATGGTGTAATGGATATTACAGGTTCTTGAAGTTGCCAGCAGGATTTTACCATGGATATCCAGTGGATATAAATAAGGAGAGAGACAGAGAATCTCTATGAAAGTAAAGAGAATAGGGCATATTGTGATCCATCTATTAAAATAAATATAGCCACAAAGCATGTGTTTCCACATCCATCATAAATGATTTGCTGATGTGTTTTCAATATGCTTGTAAATCAGTAAAAATATGAGCAGAACAACTCATGGTCTTCACCAAGAAACGGAGTTGGAATTGGCTCTGCTGTCATAATAACATGATGACACAACTTCATGACAACTGGGCTACCAGCTCCATTCATGATGAAGAAAAAGCTAAGTGGACCTTTGGATTAAGATTTATTTTGACAAACCATTTTTTCTCAAGCAACAGTACATGAATGATCTTCTGGTCTTTAGAATTCTCTTGACCTATCAAAAGCCAGAAGCCCTATTTTTTGTTTGATTGTTTGGCATTTTGTTTTTCTATTATCTTAAGTTTTAGCTACGGCTTTAACAATGCATTAATCTTATAACTATTTGTAACATCACATAAAATCACTGAAATATACACATCCTGGTGGTGTTAGAGACATTGCATCATGTGATGAAAACCATTTAGGTTTATTATCAAGAAAACATATTCCCAAATCTACTGGCGTACCAATAGTGCTGTTGTCACTACAGAAACGTCTCTTCCCCAGTTATGCCAGTTGTGTTTTGAGAGGTAGTGTTAACACTTTCTGTATTAGCACTACATCACTGCACCAGCCTGTTGGTGTGAAATCCAATTACCAAGTCTTTTTCTCTTGTTCCTTTCCAACACCATCCCTCTTTACAGTGCAACTTCAACTTTCTGGATCGCCAACCCCAATAACAACCTCATCAGCTGTGCTGCTGCAGGCTCAGAGGTGAGCGTCTCACTCCGGCTCTTCACTCTCTTCCCTCGTCCCCACCCGCTTCCCCGTTCATCCCAGCCCCTCATCTCTCTCCAGATGGAGGTCTGTCTCATTACCACAGTGGTTCTCAAACATTTTTTGTCATTCCCCAGAGGGTGGGCGAATTTTCAAGCCCCACTTGTCAAAAAAAATTACGAAATCGGCCAATTTTTAAATTTCAAATGTATTGAAATATCAAATAACACCATGTTCAAAATTATAAAATATAAGTGCAACTGTATTGTTTGACAGGGGGATAATTTTCAATTTTGCAGCTCTTGTCTCATCCAGCATAATCGACACCATGTCTACAGCAGCAGGGAGAATGAGCTGCTCAGCAATTGTGTGGGATTTTTTGCACTGTGCAATTCTGTATGCAACTTTGAAGGAAGCCATTTGTGCTTTGCTGTTCACTGATGCAGATTTTACCATGCGATTTTCCTGCTGGTGGTATTCTGCCAGCCGAGTGGCTTATTAACGTGACTGGGGTGTGTTGTCTTTAAATGTCTTCTTAATTTGTTGGGTCTCATGCTGTCTGCTGCCAGCGGTTTAAGGCACAAGACACACATGGGTCTCTCCTCTGCCCCCACCATTCCCACCGTGAATCCAAGCGCAATATTCATCATATTTTCTTTTCAGCTGGCTTTTTGGTTGGTAAGACTTACTGCCTGTTGTTTCTTTGTCTGCTTGCGCTGAATCGCCTGCTTTTTTTGTGGTCCATGTAACAAATTTGTCCATTTACGTTATTATGCCCACTACGTACACTATTGGCCCTCTCTGTGAACGTTTCCTTATATTGTTGCGCGGCGATTAATATGCCGACAGTAAACCGTTATTGTTGCATTATGGTTCCACTTTTTTCTCCCAGGCCCCGAACTGATGTTATTTTAATTTACTTGTATTAATGACCCATTTCTAATTTTCTCCGCTCATTGTGCCCCACCTGTCATGTCTTTATTCCCCACTAGTGGGGCACGCCCCACACTTTGAGAACCACTGCATTACCACATTGCCAGATCAGATTAATGGCTGTATACATCTATTAACTTCAGAATCAAGCAGACAACAGATAGAGGCACTCCGGCATTTTCACTATGATAGAGTGCCAATTACGATCATACTTCTGGGATTTCACAAGGATACACTGGGCAAAATGGAGTCTCATTTATCTTTGCCAATGTAATAACTTCTCTCATTTGCATACCTACAATGAGCAACAAACAGGCTGACTTGTAGAGACGTAAAACTGAAGCTATGTGTGAGAATGTACACCTGTGTATGTATGAACTATAAGATCTATACATGAATCAACACGTGCATAGGTTGTTTGTTGCTCTTCATTTACAGCCATTAAATACCTGTGTCTTGACACCATCTTTTGTGTTATATGTCTGTGTGTGTGTATGTGATCCCTCAGGAAACAGGTTTCTGGTTCATCTTCCACCATGTGCCCACCGGCCCCTCAGAGGGGCTGTACTCTCCCGGACACACTGAACACATACCTATGGGTCGGTTCATCAACAACAGAGCCCATTCGAACTACAGGGTGAGTCTGAGGATGAACCATGCTGGGGGCACAAAATGGTTATCATGATAAAAATTATGAAAACCCTCTGAATATTTAGCTCTTGTTTGTTCATGGGTGGAAAAATCTCTGAAACAATGTTTAGCTCACTAAACATCTCACAATATGAATGACAATATTAACAGTTCCAAGTTTCCTGACTTTGTTCCATGGCTTTCTATAGCTAGAAGTCAGTATAATAGAGTGTGGTAGTGGGAACGGGCAGGACCCAATAAAGATGTCTGGAGACCGGGAGTAGCTTCGAAGAATTCTTTATTTCATGCAGCATGGAGAGAAGTCGTACACCGCTTTGCAGTCGCGCAGAGTTCTCTTCCTGACTGGTAAAGGGGCAGTCCCTTTATACCAAAGTGATACAATACACATCTATAAAACTCATACCGTTGTCTCACATCTAACAACTTGCATACCGTCTCCAGCTGCCTTTGATGTCTGCACCTCTCCGTGACAAATACATCCAATTCACATTTTAACAAAGACAAGTCGGCTTGTTTTGCACTCACACACAGACTCACTTAACATATTACAAGTTCTGCTTTATCTTGGGATGTCCTGCAGAGACCGGGGGCCCAACATCCTGAGATGACCACCTGGCCAGTTTAACATACAAATTAACATCACACACACACACAAAAACACACACACACACACACACACACACACACACACACAGACAGACACCCGGTGTAGATCACATTCCAGCAGGGAGGTGTGATCTCCTGCTCACCAAATGACCAGACATCCACAAGAGTAACCTAAAAATGTTCATCATGGGTTTATTTGTTTAATTCAACTTAAGGATAAATTTGTAACTCAAACACTATATCATTAAGAGCTAAGGAGAAAAATAAGGTTGTCAGATGTGACCTGCTATGTAACATCAATTGTATCATCAATTGATGTAGCAACATCAATTGATAAAATGTGAGAATAACAGAATTGAGGGCAGACAACAGAAACAGCAAAGTGAGCCAAAGGAGAGGGATGAGATGGGAGGACAAGAGAGGGTTTTTTGATGACTGCGGCATCAAGCACAGCATGGCTTGAGCAGAGAGAGATTTATGAGGCACTGCTGGAGAGGAAATGTTATTGTTATCTCCCTCCTTTCTCTGACCCCAACAGTGATCTCTTTTCTCTAGCATCTCAGTCCTTCCTTCCCTTCCTCACTTTTAATTTGTATCATTCTAATGGGTGCATAACTCATGTCAGGCTGCCACTCCAGGGTGTTTGTGAGGAAAAGGTCATGCCAGGGCTGCATTCACAGTTTTAACACAGTGGTGGTGTTTTTGTTCGAAATCAACGATCTGGCTGAGGAAGACTTTTATTATTATTAGTATTTCTATTTTATGTAAGGAACTGTTACATTATTGTGCTTTAAAGTAACAATATGTAACGTTTTTCTTAAGATAACAGCTTCAAAATCATTCTGATGGCAGACTGACATCTAATAAAGTGAATGGTAGTGCTCATATTTCCAGTGCCTGCCCAGATCGTCAGTTATACATTAAGGGCAGAGACACACCAAGCCAACAGTTGGCCACTAGCCTTCGTCAGGCCATCAGTGAGTGTCTGTTGGGGCTCATCTTCCCAGTGAGTCCAACACCACTGGCACTAGTCAGCCTCCATTGGTGGCATTTCAGCTGATTTGACATGTTGAATCTGGATCAGCGGTCGGGCCTGGTCGGTGACCACGCTGAGCTTCGTGAATCAAAGCATGATAAAAAAATGGTTCAGGAAAGCTCATTCAGCCACTGTAATGTGCATGATTTCACCCATTTAGCACAGTTTATCCTTGTTTATCACCTCCATGACCTCATTTCTTTTTCCACAACCTAAAGACCAGGGGCAGAAAACAGCAGAGGCATTTGACACTTCTTATCAGTCATATTCTCAATTATTAGCAGCTATAAATAGCACCTGTTTGGAATATGTGGTGTTTTGTTTATAGTTTATATTTCTGTAGTCTAGCTTTTCTTCCTTCACTTTCTGAATGGCTAATACACATACTGCCACCGGCTGGTAGGGGGAGTTTTTTTCTGTCATGCAAGCCCAGAATGTATGTGCCAATTAGTCATTGGCTGTAGTCTGTGCAGTGTGTTCAAGTGTCATTTTTTCAACCCAGCTGACAACAACAACAACGCGACAACAGAGTGTACATCTCTGATGTGTCAGCTGCCACACTTCCTGCGGTTAGCGTATTCACTTCCTGTTTACTGTGCCTGCACCCTGTTGTGCTTGCTACCAGACTGTTTACAGATTAAGATCACTAATTTCTAGGTTTATCTGTTCATCAGCTAATTTTTTCGAGTCACAACATACACCTGCACTACTTAAGAACCTGTGTTGCTGAATATCTTGCTAATTTGCAAATTTAACTTGCTACTTTAGGCCAGCTAGCTTAGAAGCTTAGTTGAGAGCAATGGCTTCCCCCTCTTCCTCTCCTTCTTCCTTATGCTTGGAGTGTCGCATGTTCAGTTATTCCTCTGACTCCTGTAGCAATAATGGTACTTGCAATAAATGTCAGATGCTAGTAACATTGGATGTGAAGCTCGCCGAACTGGAAGCGCAGCTCGACCTCCTAGATGTAGCTCAGCCCAAGCTAGCTGCCCCACAGTGCTTCCCGAGGAGCCAGATGGCTGGGTAACAGTCTGCAAGAGACAACTTGAAACAAGCATCCACGGTGCATCGCATGCTTGTTCACTTTTCAAAATGATTTTCCCCACTCAGCGCCACACCTGCTGAGAATCGAACTCTGGTAATTGGTAGAGACACCAGCAGCCATAGTCAAATGTATTCCTGTGTGTCCCCTCTCTCTCCCTGTTTCTGCAGGTAGCCCTGGCTCTGGAGCTCTAAGTTAATGATGAGCAGTCACCAGCCACATTAACCTGCTCAGTGCTTGATTGTTTGTTGTTGTTTGCTGTGTCTTGTTGCTTTTCTTCTTTTCTCTCTCTTCTATCCACTCACTCTAACTGGTCGAGGCAGAAGGCCGCCCACCAAGAGCCAGGGTCTGTCGGAGGTTTCTTCCGTTAAAGGGAGTTTTTCCTCCCCACTGTCACCAAGTGCTGCTCAAGGGGGTTTGTTAGGTTTTCTCTCTGTAATAATAGTGATAATAGCAAGGTCTAGACCTTACTTTGTAAAGTGTCCTGAGATGACTTTTGTTGTGATTTGGCTCTATACAAATAAAATTTGAACTGAATTGAATTGAATCGAATTGTCTGACCATTTTCTAATAACTTTTGAATTTACATTAATGGATCATACTCTATGTGGGAAACAACTCCACTACAGTAGATGTTTAAGGAAATAATTCCATCATTATTTATTTCAGTGCCATGTGCCAACACAGTGGGGAGAGGCCACCTTAACTTTACTCTCACACAAGTCAGTAATCTTGTTGATGGTACTGCAGCCTCCCTGCGTAATTTACTTGATACTGTTGCCCCTCTGAAAAGGAAGGCAGTGAAACAGAGGAGGCCCCATGGTACAGCTCGCAGCTCCACTCCCTAAAGCAGGCATCACGAAAACTGGAAAGGAGGTGGCGCTCCTCTAAGTCAGAAGAGTACTTTTGCTTTAAAGCAACTTGGCTGTAAACTTCAAAGGCTTATTTGGCATGACAGTGACAAAGAGTGACCAAACTTTCTGGCCTGAGATGAATTTACAGTGGGTACGGAAAGTATTCAGACCCCCTTAAATTTTTCACTCTTTGTTATATTGCAGCCATTTGCTAAAATCATTTAAGTTCATTTTTTCCTCATTAATGTACACACAGCACCCCATATTGACAGAAAAACACAGAATTTGACATTTTTGCAGATTTATTAAAAAAGAAAAACTGAAATATCCCATGGTCATAGGTATTCAGACCCTTTGCTCAGTATTTAGTAGAAGCACCCCTTTGAGCTAATACAGACATGAGCCTTTTTGGGAAGTTTTTCACACCTGCATTTGGGGATCCTCTGCCATTCCTCCTTGCAGATCCTCTCCAGTTCTGTCAGGTTGGATGGTAAACATTGGTGGACAGCCATTTTCAGGTCTCTCCAGAGATGCTCAATTGGGTTTAAGTCAGGGCTCTGGCTGGGCCATTCAAGAACAGTCACGGAGTTGTTGTGAAGCCACTCCTTTGTTATTTTAGCTTTGTGCTTAGGGTCATTGTCTTGTTGGAAGGTGAACCTTCGGCCCAGTCTGAGGTCCTGAGCCCTCTGGAGAAGGTTTTCGTCCAGGATATCCCTGTACTTGGCCGCATTCATCCTTCCTTTGATTGCAACCAGTCGTCCTGTCCCTGCAGCTGAAAAACACCCCCATAGCATGATGCTGCCACCACCATGCTTCACTGTTGGGACTGTATTGGACAGGTGATGAGCAGTGCCTGGATTTCTCCACACATACCGCTTAGAATTAAGGCCAAAAAGTTCTATCTTGGTCTCATCAGACCAGAGAATCTTATTTCTCACCATCTTTGAGTCCTTCAGGTGTTTTTTAGCAAACTCCATGCAGGTATAACTGACGATCTGGGTGAGGAGAGGCTTCCATCGGGCCACTCTGCCATAAAGCCCCGACTGGTGGAGGGCTGCAGTGATGGTTGACTTTCTACAACTTTCTCCCATCTCCCGACTGCATCTCTGGAGCTCAGCCACAGTCATCTTTGAGTTCTTCTGTACCTCTCTCACCAAGGCTCTTCTCCCCCGATAGCTCAGTTTGGCCAGACGGCCAGCTCTAGGAAGGGTTCTGGTCGTCCCAAACGTCTTCCATTGAAGGATTATGGAGGCCACTGTGCTCTTAGGAACCGTAAGTGCAGCAGAAATTTTTTTGTAACCTTGGCCAGATCTGTGCCTTGCCACAATTCTGGCTCTGAGCTCTTCAGGCAGTTCCTTTGACCTCATGATTCTCATTTGCTCTGACATGCACTGTGAGCTGAAGGGTCTTATATAGACAGGTGTGTGGCTTTCCTAATCACATCCAATCAAACACAGCTGGACTCAAATGAAGGTGTAGAACCATCTCAGGGATGATCAGAAGAAATGGACAGCACCTAAGTTAAATATATGAGTGTCACAGCAAAGGGTCTGAATACTTATGACCATGTGATATTTCAGTTTTTCTTTTTTAATAAATCTGCAAAAATGTCAAAAATTCTGTGTTTTTCTGTCAATATGGGGTGCTGTGTGTACATTAATGAGGAAAAAAAAGAACTTAAATGATTTTAGCATATGGCTGCAATATAACAAAGAGTGACAAATTTAACGGGGTCTGAATACTTTCCGCACCCACCGTATTTATTTGGGGGATTCAGGTAGATGATTTTTTACATCTGGAAAACAACAAATCTCCCTGAGACAGGGGATGACTTCAACAGGGTTACAGCCCACAATGAAGTATTTCATGAATAACATTAGCAGAGATGGATACTCTGCTGTGGTTGTTTTTGCATTAGCAGATCTCTACAGCTAACATAGTAACCCTGACAGGGTTATTTTTGGCTCTTATTGCCAGTAAGTGAAAGCCAGTCCAGTATTTACTCCTGTCCAGTCTCTTGCTCTCTCTTTCTCTCTTCTTCCTGGCTGTGGCTGTGCTCTGGTGATACCTACTACATACTGCTAGGTGTGTGCAGTAGTCCATGTCCTGTTACACAGCTTGTTCACAATCACAGTAGGTGACTGTAGTGTGTTCATAAACTCCAAACTCCCGAGAATGAAAGGACACAGTACTCAGTGTGCAACTGGAACACCAATGTCCTTGTTTACTCCACTCTGAACGAGATGTAGCTGCCTGGTGAGGAGCTTAGCCTGGTTTACTAGCAGGTCCTCCCAGCTCCGAAAATATCAGAGCAAATTTCCGACAATGGAAACATAGCTGACAGACTATCGTGATCTGAGCAAGATGTAGTTGTCTGCTAATAGAGCTACAGTAGCTTGGTCATATGAGTACTCACATCTCTGAAAACGTTAGAGCAAATTTTAAATTGGCATTACTTAGATAGGCTAACCACATAGTCACAATCTAAATGGTTACTTTCTTGCCTGAAAAAATATCAAAGCTCAATAAAGGGATTTGTCTCTGCATGTGTGTCAGAATCATAGAATACTGAGCTAGCGCAAGGGTCTGGTGCTATAAAGCAAAATGCAGCTATCAAATGACGTCCCCTAGATGGTGATCCACAGTTACATAGTGCAGTAACAGACAACTGGGGCATGCAGTGGCAACAGGAGAGATGCCATTCTTTTTATTAGATGTAGGTCTGTCATCAAAATGATTTTTTTTTTGTCTAAAAAAGTTGCATACTGTTACGTTAAGGGCTCTGAAACAACTGGGGATAGCTTGTTCTTTGATAGAAGTTGCACTGAATGTTTCCAGCCTGATTATGCAATTTAAAGTTCATTCATTTTCTACCGCTTAATCCCTGAACGGAGTCATGGGTGGGGCCGGAGCCAATCCCGGCCGGCAATCGGGCAAAGGCGGGGTACACCCTGGACAGGTCGCCAATCCATTGCAGGGCTAACACATAGACGAACAACCACACACGCATGGGCAATTTAGCTGCATGTCTTTGGTCTGTGGGAGGAAGCCGGAGTACCCAGAGGAACCCACGCAAACACATGCAAACTCCACAGAAAGGTCCCGGGTGGGGCCTGAACCCGGCACCTTCTCGCTGTGAGGCAACGGGGCTAACCACCGTGCTGCCCCAATTTTTTTTTATTTAAAGTTCTACTAAGTAATATCTGAGGCAGACACTGATTTGATCAGCTCAGTGATGCATCACAGTTGGCTTTAAATGTTGTGTCTCGCCCTATTGTGAAGTTCTACTAAGTAATGTTTCTAATATTTAAATGGAGTCATGTTATGTGGATGGGTTGCTAGTGTTGCCAAACCTATTCAGAATTATATGCAACTTTGCAGGGCTTTGCAGCCTTTAGAGTTTTCACATCATTATTTTAGGTTTCCATCTTACAGATGGAGTGTATGGCTGCTTAACAACAACTCTCCCCAACCCTCACCAAATAAAAACAACTGTACATGGCATATAAAAAAAAGAAAAGTCAAGTGTAGGTTAATGTAAAAAGAGTAGCAATTCAAGTAAATCCAATATGCAGCAGCTATTGAGCCACATATTTCTCTGATGACCAAACCAGAGCTAAAGGAAGAGTGAACAGTGGACTTAAATTCATATGGTGACCAGAAAGAGGTGCCAGTAGGGTGTTGCTGCATTTCTAGGTAATTGATCATTTGCCAAGTCTTGCCTTATGACTGTTCCTACTCCTGTCAAGCTTTCCAGGCTATCACTGCACATACCATTAACAGTGGTAATGTTGGTAGATTTCCCACTTTGCAGTTTTTTAAACAGAAAGTAAGCTTCTCAGTTTTAGATGATGATGATCAGTTTGGTTAACTGTTGTTGTAACTAGGATAGCGCAGATTAACCTAGAAGTCTGTTATTTTTTTCTAGCTGACTTATTTGAAAATCAGAAACCTGTAATATAATCCTACATCTTAGCCATAACAATGTGTTTAATCTGTTAAATAGCAGGGCTGTGTTGTGGTCAAGAACTTTTTAATGCTGCTTTATACTATCACACACAAGCCACACATTATAAAACAAAGTAACATTTTTGAGATGAAGCAGCTACCCAGTTACATTTTAGTACCGAAGCAAGATGTCAGTAGATCTAGCTTAATTGTTAAACTTACCACAAACACTGTCAGTGCCACAAAATGTAGCAGGATATTCATTTTGTATCATCAGTCCTTTCCAGACTGATGATACAAATGAGAACAGCTGCAGCTGATTTAAACCATATGCACTGCTGCTAATTAAAACCTGATGCTGGGGTGTTCAAAGTGTGTCTGCAGAGGATCATAAAAGAAAAGTACGAGTGCCCTGCTACTGAGTCTGATTTATTGGTTGAAATCAATAAACATGAGTGCAACTACACTCATGCATTGCATGAAGAGATGAAATAACACTAAAATAATGGTTTCACATCGACATAAAAGCTCAGTTAATAAAAAAATTTAATAACTAGAGGGCAACTTGAGTGTTTTCATATTCTATTCATATTCATTTCAAATAGAAGTCCCTGCTAGGCTAGTGGTTAAGGTGCAGCGCTCTCGCCACTGCGCCCTGGGTTCGAATCAGGGTTACAGCAGGAAGGGCATCCGACGTAAAACATGTGCCAAATGTCAACATGTGAGTCGTCAGTGTGACGATTCGCTGTGGCAACCCCTAAATCGGAAAAGCCAAAAGTGACTTTCTTTCTATTCATTTCAAATAGAAACCAGGCAAAAGTCTCTACAGCCTTTGATAAACCCATCCCTGAGTGTGTTTCATAAGGACAATGTATTTGTTCCATTGCCTATTATGAATCATTTGTGCTTTATACTGTGTGACATATCATTTATCTTCTTTCCATTCCAGGCTGGAATGATCCTCGATAATGGAGTAAAGACAACCCAGGCTAATGACAAGGACAAGAGACCCTTCTTGTCTCTGATTGGAGCCAGGTCAGCCTCCTCAGCCCTTTCAATCTGCTCACCCATAACAAACAACCTGAAGTCACACCCAGTGTAATTCAACATGATGGTTTTGCAGTGTGTCATGTTTCCTGTTAATGTTTTGTAACCAGTTTGAACAACAGCAGGGAGGGTCATCAACTCATGTAGAATGTGCTCAGTGTGAAAAAGACCAGTGTGTGTCATCCTGATCGCACCATTTCAGTATGAATACACACTACCCTCTACTCCCTGATCAGTGATGCCCTTTAAAACTGGGATATCTTGTCCTTCTCAGAAACAAAGCTGTCTTACAGACTGTGTCAATACAGTCAATCATACCTCACTACAAATTGAAATATTTTATATGTAAGTCTGACAACCACCAGGTGGCAATTCTAGTTACATGTAGCTGTACAGTAACCTGACAGGACACACCAACATTCAGCCATAAGCACACTATCTGCAGCTGTCCTCTTACAAGAACAACCAGAAACAAACAACAGTAAAGAAAAATAAACTGGACTTGTGGAGACTAGACTCAAGGCCTGGACCAGACTTGAATACCAAGTCACGTATAAGGGATTCATAGGAAACGCTACATGCACATGCAGGACATGATGAGGAAAAGCAAAGATGGTGCATGAGTGAATTTCACATAATTCAGAAGACCACTATCATATGTTGAGTATTGCTTAGGTATGGTCCCCACCAGGATGCTGACCCACTCAAGCCCAGAGTCCCTGCTCTTATCCATCACTTTGTAGCCTATAAGAACCAGGACCACGGAGCCTGGCTGAGAGGAGGGGATGTCTGGCTGGATGACTGCCAGTGAGTAGGTTGCAGCATGCATGAATGCAAAACTGAAAATACATTGACCGAGTAAATGAGTGAGTGAAGGTACTGTATGTTTGTCTGAGTAAAGTCTGCCAACTTTCAGTATAGCTGAATGTAGCTTGAAAATCATCATTATGAGTTTCAGGTAGCACGGTTCATTTTTTTTATTTCCCTTTCCACATTTAATGACAGATAAAAGTGAGAAATTCAAACATATCTAATAATAACTTTTTATCTCCTTCAGACAGCGTGTGCCTGTGTGTGTGTGTGTGTGTCTGGGTCTGTTCTCTGGAGACCTCAGACTATTACTCACTGTGATAATATTCCCTCTTTCTTGTTTAGATTTGCTGATAATGGCATTGGCCTCACTCTGGCAAGGTAAGACCCCCTCACTATTAAATCACTTATATAAGAAGTCTGCTTAGGATGCACTGGGAAATGGAGTGATTTGATGCAGTACGAAAAGTAATTGGTATTCCTTGGTATGTGATGGTCACAGAGGTGAGAAATGTTAAGAAGTTTCCAAATGACTTTATAAAACAGGGTGCCTATAGGCAAATTACAGTTCATCCTCTCTAAGCCATGTGAATTAGTAAATGCATCTTTTTCTCCACCATTCAGACTAAAGCACCATTTTCTCTCACTAAATGGAGCTTTTCAAACACAGCTTCTAGATTGTACAACCTTTAAAACACAGACTTGCGGCTCTATTAGCCTGCAACAGGGCGCAACGCTAAACTTGTGTCTAAACACCAGGCACAAGGCCCATATGGGTGGGTTCAGAAATGTTTTGCAATTTTGGTGCACGCAGACACAGTGCACAGCATTACCAGGCGCCTTGTGGAGGAGAGGTGGAATACATTATTAGAGGGAGGAATACATGGTGAGCAGGAGGAGTCAGGTTAGCAAATCAAATACTCCTCACTTCTCACGAGATGTTTGCTCTCAGTTTTGTTGTTTGCCAATTGTGTAAAGGGTGAAAAAAAGGAGATATAACAGATTTGATGTTTTTCACGTGTTTAACTGTGGACAGGTCTCTACAAAAGTAAACTGGAAATGCTAGTGTGGATGCAAATTGTTGCCAGACAAAAGTGGAATTTTATGTAGACGAAGGATTAATGGAACTACTCAAAAGTTCTGGCACTCCAAGATTACTTACACTGCTGACCTGATAGGCACGGGTAGATGTGTTGTCCAGTTGTTCAGTATTACTTCAATAAAGTTGGGGGATTTATAAGGTCCTGAAAAGAATTTTCAGCAGAGGCTGAGTCATTCTGACTTTTAGTCTTGAGTATTTGGTTTAGCTCCAGAAAGACTGGATCCAACATGACACATAATGTAACTGAAGAACATTAAGCCCACCTCCCTCACTTTGTAACTCTTGATTTGTTTCATGTTCCTCAAACCCCAAACTGAGATGACCCTGATGAATAAGGACCACCTGAGATATTATACAGCTGT
>NW_018128090.1:310308-314733 GCF_001952655.1 Monopterus albus | reverse complement strand
TGTGACTTGTCTGTTACTTCCACTTGAATACTGAGGGTGAGATGCAAATAAGGAGGGAAGAAAGGTTTTAAGGTTCTTTGTATATCTCTGCAATAATGAATATTAGTTAATACACAAAATACATGAATACATGCAATACACCTTATCCAGAGCCTTCTGTCACTGCTGTACCTCCTCAGTTCGCTAGCAGAGACTTTCCCTCACTAAGGACAAATGAACACACTATAAGGATATTGAATGCTTGTGTATACTTGTTTGCTTGTATGCTTGACAGTTTTGGGGAAGGTTAATGAGGGATAGAAGAATAAATGAAAAAAGATAAGAACAAAATGGATGATGGGTGAGTAACAGCCAGACTTCCATGGAATTAAAACCGTATTTATTTTTACACAAAGAGATAAACATGCATATATAGAGCTTCCAACTAATGCTCCAAGTACGTGAGAGCTTAAGCGTCAGCTAAACTGGATGGTACTGTAGATGGACTGATTTACCCCACACTGATTCAGAAGCTGCAGAATTAAGCTTCATGTTCCTCAAACCCCAAACTGAGATGTTCATTATTCAAAAAGGTTCCAGTTTTCAGGTTTCTGATTTTACAGATCAGCAACCATATCACTAACAGCAGAGGAAAGAATTTATAAATGCCACTGTAACAATGCAGAGAGCATACAAAATTCAAAAATAGTCTTTTCTCAGCCTTTTATTGTTTGCCCATTTGCTGAAGTTAGAAACCTAGTGCATCTGAAAAGGTGTTGCTGTGGGAAACAGGCTGTCTTTATTTATGTGTTGTTCCCATCACTGGTTGTTAGAAATGACATTTGGTACTGACATGGCATACAGCTCTATCATTTACCTGTATTTTGTATATTAGGTGACCTCAGATGTCACTTGAATATGTCATGATCATGGCATTTGCATTAAAAACCCAATTTGCACTGTGTAGTCAGTTTTACAGTACTGATATCACTGACCGCTGTCTGTGTGTGCAGTGGAGGGACGTTTCCCAATGATGACGGCTCACGGCAGCAAGTGAAGAACTCCCTGTTTGTGGGTGAAAGTGACAATCGTGGGATGCCCCTCCCTGACAACCGGATCTGGGGCCCCGGGGGTTCTGACCTCACTGGCAGGACCCTGCCACGTGGCATGTAAGTACATCTCTTTTAGCTCATTGATTTTGTTTTACGGCCAATAAACTCTCATCAGAAGTCCACCAGGGAAAATGTCAAAACAACAACAGCGATAATAATAATAATAAGAAGAAACCTTATTCATAAAGTACCTTTCTAAAACTGTTTTTACACAGTGCTTTACAAAGAATAAACACTTCTTAGCAGTAAATAAAAGAGAGAGGACATGTAAAACTGTAAAAACAACATTAGCATTCAAGCAGCCAGAAAATGAGGATTCACCTGTAAATTTTTCGAGTAGTCTAGCCAGATTTACTGGATGTGGAATCAAAGCAAATTGTGACAAAGATCATCACCTTACAGAATCATGTACACAAGGAGTTTAATAATTCTATATGCTCCCTGTAAATATGATTAAAACCAAGATGTCAATGCACATGTAACTGTAGTCATTTCAGAACAGTCAGTGAAATACTGTATGGAACCCTGATGTCTTTCCTTTTAGCCACACCTAACCTGGATTTAATCTACAGTAGACGAGTGTCTGGCAAATCAGCACAATGATACTCAGGAGAACCTTTAGAATATCAAATATTCAGCCTTTGTTGGCTTGAATGTTCGGTGTAAAAAGCTGGTATTTTGCTCATTTAAAAGGAATTGTGGTAATGGCAGTTAGAATGGGCAGATTTTGCCAAAAATATGGCTAAATACAAAGCTTCTGTCTTGTGTTATATACTGTATGAAGATGAAGTGTTTAATACCCCAAAGATTGATTTTGGGTGGAGCATCAGAGTAATAAAAGGTGATATGTGAGCAAGCCAGACTTATAGTAAAGACTCATATAATATAGTAGAAAACAGTCCTGTGCTCTGGCCCGCTTGGCAGGGTACAGAAGGAAGGTCTCAGTAACTGTATTAATAGAGATTCCTTTATTATGTGGGAAGAAAGAGAAATCCACATAAAGTGTTATTGTCTGAATTCTTCTTTTTCAGCTGGACATTCTTTAATGCAGCTACTATACTTGGGCATTGCACAAGTCATGCTGTGAAGTGCTGAGCATTTGTTGAAGGATATTGGATAAAAAAGATTTTCATCCACGCACACTATTATTGTCACACCATTCAATGGCCATTGTCACTCAGTGCCCCAGCCATATATACTGTATAAGTATATATAGCTGTGATAACAACCTCCTGGTTCCCTAGTGGCCATAGTAATTATGACACAAGTCACGGATTTGGTGACCTAGCATATGGCAGGAGATAGTCTGTGTTAGGAAGAGGTGAGTGGGTCAGAAAACTGTGGACTTATGATTCTACTGTTAAATGTTGTGTTTTGAATTCATGACTGTTTTAACCCAAGCCAGAATATTTTCCTAAACAATGATAGCTTTAGTATAGAAGTATATTGCATTCACCAAACAAAAAAAATGAAGGATAAGGACAATAAGGATAATCACCTTTATTGGCCAAGTATGTTACACACACAAGGAATTTGTTTCTGGTACAGAACTGAGGCAGCCATCTGCGGCGCCAAGTCACACTGATGGCTCTAACCATCGGGAGCAAATTGGGGGTTCAGTGTCTTGCCCAAGGACACTTCAACATGTGGACTGTAGGCATCCGGTTGGGAGATGACCACTCTACATACTGAACTGTAGTTCAGTGGGTAGAGCGATGTTTTGTACGTAAAGCAGGAACCAATACAATGAAGGTCTATGGCTGTGGTTCTCAAAGTGTGAGACATGTCTCCCTTGGGGGCTGCGACAGGGTTTCAAACTTCAGCTCAGTTATGTGTGAGGCAAAATGTATCGATTTGTAGTAGGCTACCTTAATGAGAGAGCAGAAAACAAACTAAGTATGGTGATTATTTGAATTGTCTTGATGATGCCCCACTCCCACAGTGTGTTTTCTGCAAAGTGGTGCTAGCTAATGACAGTGAGAGACCATGTACAGTAATCTCCAGCATCATATGGAGACCAACTTAAGTTTGGTGACCAAGACAAAAAACTAGAGGAACTGTGGTCACAGAAGAAAGTAATTGAGACATTTAGAACAGTGAACACCAAGGCAGCCAAAGCCTCATATTGCGGTGTTCAGACAGTGAAAAACAGTTCTGTGCATTGTAAGCAGTGATGATTTCATTTGATGGCAGAATGAGTTTGATCTGTTCAAAAATTGTCTTGAGTAAAACTGAACAAATAGGCCTTACAATATATAATAATAATAATAATTTATTTGTTTATATAGCACTTTACAACACCCAATGGTGCTCAAAGTGCTTCACAGCAAAATGTATAAAAATAAAAGCAGAACATGTTTAGACATATAAACTAACAAAAAGGAAAACAAGTTAAACAAGTTACACAAATTTAAAACCAAGGTCTGTGGGCAACTCCTGTACAATAAAAATGTGTCAAAGTACAAACAGAATAAGATTACAGAATATAAAATCAGAAAGCCTGAAGGCACCTGTTTAGCACCACTGCTATGACCGGTGTATGAATAGTTAAAAGATCAGTCAAATAGGCTGGAGCAAGGCCATTAATGGCCTTGAACACGCACAATAGAACCTTAAAAACAATTCTAAACTGTACCGGAAGCCAGTGAAGAGACTAAAAGACAGAGGTGATATGAGGATACTTTGGAGTATTTGACAGTAGACGAGCAGCCGCATTCTTTACTAGTTGGAGCCTACGGAGGGGAGAGACTGGTTAATTCCAGTGTAGTTCAAAGTTCAAAGTGTTTTTATTTGTCATATGCACAGTTAGGAAACGTGTTTCCGTGTGCAATGAAATTCTTACTTTGCTGTCCACATGAATGCCAAAAAATTCAAATGAAATATAAAGTAGATAAAAAAGTAACACAAAATCTAAGGCACTTTAAGCAGCAACAAATGCAGCAATGTAATAAAAAATATATAAGAATATAACAGAGAATGTATGCTGCATGGGAGCAGCATGTGCAGCAGTCAACAGTCATTGTGCAATTATGCATGTGCAAACTGAGAATGTAAACAGTACATCACATATTTTCTGGTGGTAAACTCCTCAGCTGTTTAGGAGTCTGATGGCAGAGGGAAAGAATTAGTTTTTCAGTCTAGTGGTCCTGCATTTCACACTTCTGAACCTCTGCCCAGAGGGCAGAGAAGTGAACAGTCCGTGCTGGGGGTGTGTTGGGTCTTTGAGGATGGAGGCAGCTTTCCTGTGCACCCTGCGGTGGTAAATGCTCTGCAGAGAGGGCAGGGGAGTCCTGGTGATCTTCTCCGCAGTCTTTACCACTCTCTGCAGGCACTT
>NW_018128090.1:309336-310031 GCF_001952655.1 Monopterus albus | reverse complement strand
GGTGAGGTCCTCACTGATGTGGACGCCCAGGTATTTGAAGCTGCTCACCCTCTCCACTTTGAGCCCCCGGATGAACAGTGGCCGATGAGATTTCCTCTCTTTCCTGATGTCAACTATCATCTCCTTCGTCTTGTCCGTGTTGAAGGTGAGATTATTGTCCTCACAACATAACACCAGACCGGCCACCTCCCTCCTGTAGGCTGCTTTGTCCCCAAAAGTGATGCGACCTATCACTGTCACCTATCACTGTCATCTCCCATTAATCATCCAATGACCCCTCACATTTCTCTTGAGATCCTTGAAGGGGCCCAACCCCTAGGTTGAGAACCATTGGGCTAAACTATTCACAGATATCGGACACAGGAGACATTCTACTGCAGAATGAGTACATTTACTTGTGATACTTTAAATGCAGCTGATAACAATTCTGCCCTTTGATTAAATAAGATTTTTAATCCAGAACTTTTACTTGTAATGGAGCAATAGTTTGTTGTACTGGGAGGGTCTGAGTACTTCTCCCACCACTTTTGCAGTCTACAATGGTCACAAAAATACCAAACCGACAAGTCTTTGTGTTGTCACAAAAACAGAGCCTATCTCTTTAACATTCACACTGAGCGGCCCACTGGTACACCTGGACACAACCTGCCTGGTCTTAAAACAGACAGAGGTGTGTGTACGGCATTACCCACGAG
>NW_018128090.1:306844-308844 GCF_001952655.1 Monopterus albus | reverse complement strand
ATGTATCTGGTCACATACAGGCCTTGCCACATCCGTCCAGAGTCAGCAGTAGAATAGAAGCCATTCAGCTTCTCTCTGTACTGCCTCTTAGCTGCTGTGATGGCTTTCCTCAGTCTGTACAGTGTGTAGGGTGTGATAGCATGATTTTGTTGAATTGAGGCTATTTTAGTAAGGTTGTTGTTGAGTCTGTTTTCAGTTTGTGAGTAGACTGTGGAGGGTTAATTGGCAAAGTAAAAGTTGTACACAATTTCAGAGTGAATGTGGGAGAACGTTAGGTACAGATTTTTTAATAAATTGATGTTTAATAGTCCTTCAAAGTGGAACTGTGTTGCAAAAGCGTTTGCTTAAAAGATGTTTACATACTGTATATTATTGAAAAATGACCCACTGAACCTCCTAGTAGATGAGTATCAACCTAGATGGTCTTATACTCGTATAGCGCTTTTCTATGTGTTGCAGCACCAGTCACTGCTGCCAACTTGGCAGCTTTGCACTGAGACATTCCAGATTCGAGCGTATTTCCAAAAGTTGCTGACTAACCAGGACAAGTGATGTGTTGGAATCAGGAGAAATGGGCAAGTGTCAGGATGTGAGTGACTTTGACAAGGGCCAGACTGTGATGGTGAGATGACTGAGAGCATCCCCCATACTGCAGGTCTTGGTGGGTGTTCTTGGTCTGCAATGGTTAGTATCTACCAACAGTGTCTAAGGAAGGACACATGGTGAACTGGAGACAGGGTCATTGACGCCCACGGCTCACTGATGATGAGGTTGACCTACTGTAGATTAAACGTTTAACTTCCATTTGTACTTTTTAAAAGATTAAAATGTATTTGAATCTTTGTTAAAATGGTTGAAAATGAGAAACACTGTACATTGGTCTCTATGAAAAAAAAGAGTCAGGGGCTGTAGTGGTGATATTACACCTAGAGCGATGAGGCTGTTGAATTTGTCTAAAACATTCTCTCTATCTCGTCCTCACGACCACAGTTTTACATAAGTTTTTCACTGAACTGTAGGCACATCTGTGCTTTTCCAGACAGTAGAACTGTGGAAGCAAATGGATTCACAGAAGATGCACAGTGAGTTGCAGAGTGACATGAGTGCCAACCAAATGCCACATGGACTCCTATGTAAACAATACTAGGCAGGTGGTCATAATGTTATGGCTGATCAGTGTATATATGCTGCATTGTTGATGCAGCCGCTTGGAGATGTAGCTGTAAGGTCTCTGGTGCCTGTTGCGGTGGCAATCCCCGAACTCGGTGGTGGACACCGGAAGTAAGGGATGCTGTCAAGCTGAAGAAGGAGTCTTTTTGAGCCTGGATGGCTCGTGGGACACCTGAGGCAGCTACCAGGTACTGGCAGGCCAAGCGGACTGCAGCCCAGGTGGTTGTGGATGCAACAGCTTGGGTCTGGGAAGAGTTCAGTGAGGCCATGGAGAGGGACTACTGGTTGGCCTTGAAGAAATTCTAGCAAACCGTCCGGTGCCTCAGGAGGGGGAAGCAGTGCCCTGCCAAAACTGTTTACAGTGGAGGTGGGCAGCTGTTGACCTCACCTGGGGACATCATCAGACGGTGGAAGGAATACTTCCAGGATCTCCTCAACCCCGGTGTCATGTCCTCCAATGAGGAAGCAGAGGCCGGGGGCTCGGAGGTGGACTCATCCATCACCCAAGCTGAAGTCACCGAGGTAGTTGAGAAACTTTGATGGCAAGGCACCGGGGGTGGATGAGATTTGCCCTTAAGTACCTTAAGTCTCTGGATGTTGTCGGGCTGTCTTGGCTGATACGCCTCTGCAACATCGCATGGTGGTTGGGGCCAGCGCCTCTGAATTGGCAGACCAGGGTGGTGGTCCCTCTTTTCAGGAAGGGGGACCGGAGGAGTGCTCTAAATACAGGGGGATCAAATCAAAATCAAATCAAATCAAATTTTATTTGTATAGCGCCAAATCACAACAAAAGTCATCTCAGGACACTTTACAAAGTAAAGTCTAGACCT
>NW_018128090.1:301639-301899 GCF_001952655.1 Monopterus albus | reverse complement strand
ACTGGACCAGCTCTATACCCTCTTCAGGGTGGCGGAGGGTTCATGGGATTTTGCCCAACCAGTCCACATGTGTTTTGTGGATTTGGAGAAGGTATTCGACCGTGTCCCTCATGGCACCCTGTGGGAGGTGCAGGAGCTTGGTTCACATTGCCGGCAGTAAGTCAGACTTGTTCCTGGTGCCTGATGGACTCTGGCAAGGCTCCCCTTTGTCACCAGTTCTGTTCATCATTTTTATGGACATAATTTCTAGGCGCAGCCGG
>NW_018128090.1:297542-301409 GCF_001952655.1 Monopterus albus | reverse complement strand
TTCAGGTTGGTGGAGAGTTCCTGCCTCAAGTGGAGGAGTTCAAGTATCTTGGGGTCTTGTTCACGAGTGAGGGAAGGATGGAACGGGAGATTGACAGGCGAATCGGTGCAGCTTCTGCAGTAATGCGGTCGATGTACCGGTCCGTCGTGGTGAAGAAGGAGCTGAGCTGTTAGGCGAAACTCTCGATTTACTGGCCTATGGTGAGAGTCGGAATGTAGATCCCGGATACAGGTGGCCGAAATGAGCTTTCTCCGCAGGGTGGCCGGGCGCACCCTTAGAGATAGGGTGAGGAGCTCGGTCACCCGGGAGGAGCTCAGAGTAGAACCGCTGCTCCTCCACATCGAGAGGAGCCAGCTGAGGTGGCTCGGGCATCTGTTTCGGATGCCTCCTGGGCGCCTTCCTAGGGAGGTGTTCCGGGCATGTCGGGGAAAACCCAGGACATGCTGGATGGACTATGTCTCTTGGCTGGCCTGAGAATGCCTTGGTATCCCCCCGGAGGAGCTGGAGGAAGTGTCTGGGGAGAGGGAAGTCTGGGCATCTTTGCTTAGACTGCTGCCCCCGCGACCCGGTCCTGGATAAGCAGAGGAAGATGGATGGATGGATGGATGGATGGATGGATGGAGTGTATATATGTATGAACAATATATAAAACAATATACTGTATTTATCATGTATAATATAAAGTATACATTTATATATGTAATTTTTTTTATGTTTGGAATACATTTTAATGAGCCATACATGTGACACATCTGTACCATAAACAGATGTAGGCATTCAAAGTGTCATTCTCTGCTGTGATAAGTGACCACTTTCACCGTGACTGCTGTGTTACAGTAAAATCTGTTGGTGGCGCTCAACCTACACTCACACGTACAGCACCCCGTGCATACACAAACCATAGCCCATAGGCTGCTATATGAATGCCTATTTAGAAGTAAAGAAAAAGCCCTGTGGTCAGGCTCTGCTTTAAACCGTGATTATATTGTGCGTGGATTGTGATGCTGGTGTAATATTTTGTAGATTTTCCTATGGACAAATGAGCAAACAATCTCTATGAATATTTAACATGTGCATTAATGATGCTGTGATCAGAACAGACTGCTTTACATGTGTAGTACAGCTGTGATCAGCTGTGCACGGTGCACTGAGGCTACAGAATGGTCAAAAACTTTGGCACATGCCCTGGAGCCTCACTCACAGCTGTTGTGCTCACTGTGGCTGGTTGACATATGAACTGACGTGGACTACTGTACTGTACATGCCTACGCATAATGCGCTGTCTGTCAGTTTATTTGGGTTAATATTCTGTCTTATGGTTCATCCTTTGGCCGTGTACTCTACCACTGTCTTTGGTGTTTGGTACAGCTGCACTAGTGGACTAAACTGTCTTTTCTCAGATCTGATGATGCTCAAAATATCCTCCGGTTCAACCAATTATAAAATAAGCTAAGAATAGGGTGTCTTCCAAAACCAGACCAGTACTACACCATTAATAAATACAGTCCATTTACCATTTGCGCCTGATGATCATGGCCACTGTTCATTTTAACTCCACTACAACAAGAGGCATGCAGGCATGGCCAAATGGACGGCAGCTATAGTGAAATGCCCCCCATCATTGGGCTGCCTGACCTGCTCCTACTTCTCTCTCTCACTGTAATGACTGGCCATACTGCACAGTGTCAGAGATACTGTATTTAATAACAATTCAGTTACATCTCGCACTGTGATGCTCTACATTTCATTTTCCACTGTAGTCTGCACCTTGCAGGTCCATGGACACAGCCTCATCACACCATCAGAAAATGAACACAAATAGTTTACATGAATAAAATGATAAATGGTAAATACACTTAAGCCATTAAATATAACAACTATCACAGTAATCGTGCTGCCTCACACTGCGCTCCACCTTCAACAGAGCTGGCTCATCGAGTCATGTGATTTTCTGAGAGAACATCCTTACATTCAGTAGCAGTCACTTTGTATTTGTAACTTCATTGCAGCAGGATTTGACAATGGAGTCTTTCATTTGTTCTTTTTTTTTTCACTTGTTTTTCTGATGAGAGCTTAAATTAATGCCCACGCTGCAAGCTGGTAACACCATATGACAGCATGAGTTAGGTGTCACTTCTCAGTGGCTGGCATCGTCCCGCACATGGTCAAGAAGCCATGGGTCAACCAAAATGCAAAGCGGGCTCTAAGCCAAGCGTGTAATGCAGTGCTATGTTTTGCAGATCGCTGTCCGTTCCAAACAACAACAAAGAGCTGCTGTGTCTGTAGAAAAATGCAGAGCTTCAATAATTTGTTGCTGTTGTTTTAATGTCCTCAAATTGGCAAGATTTTAGCTCATAAAATCTACAGACAATTTTTTGTCCATCACACTGTCAATGTCAACATAGATGTGGGGTTATGGCAGCAGCTGTGTGATAAGAAGCTGTCTACTTTGCAGTATACTGTACATGGTGTTCACTACTGTGAGCTGGTAACTCATGGTGCTGTGTTAATCATGTTTAATGCAGTCGATCTTTGGCTAGAGACGTGAAACCCAGCGTATACACTGTATAATACTGTATGGTTTAACAATTCAGAACCTGATACTGTTGGTGGACAGTATGGTGGGCTTTGCGACAACTGGGCGGCAAAAGCAGAGCCGCAGGTTGAATTTTACTGCATTGTTGAGGTAATGCCACCAACAGGGCACCGCAAATACAGCACAGTGAAAAAGTATGCCCATATCTGTATGTGTGGAAAAAGCTGTTGCTCTGTCACAGACAGTATGTCCAGGTCATACCTGTATATGTAATTATTCAAAACGTAATACAAAAGTGCACATCAAAAATGTATAAATTCATATGATGTTACTACATTTATTGTATGTTAAATCAGCTATTCCTCATGTGTTTTCCATTTTTTGTCTGTGAAATCTGTCAATTTACTATAATCTAGTGGAGAAAAATGCAATATTTTCCAGTTTTAACAGTGATGTAAGTAACATAGTAGAATGTAGCCTACAAGTATAAAAACCAATTACAGTATTTATGTATAGTTGAGTAAAACATAATTATTATAAATAATACATTAATAAGTACAGTAACCACACACAGGGTACATATTATGTATGACTGACTCAATAATGACTGATATGTAACACTGATATGCATTTACACAGTATCACAGTACTGTTTGCTTTGCTACTAAACACTGAGTGCAAAGTGCTAATGGATTGGTTGTATATCTGTGTATTCCTCAGTGATTTTCCCATTCGGGGCATGCAGATCTATGACGGGCCCATTAATGTGCAGAACTGTACGTTTCGCAAATACACAGCACTGGATGGACGGCATACCAGCGCCTTTGGCTTCAGGCTCAACAACTCGTGGCAGAGCTGCCCGAACAACAACGTCACTGGCATCACCTTTGAGCATGTACCAGTGAGTCATTTTCTGTGTGAAATGCTTTGAAATGAAAGAAATAGAAAAAATCTTGGAAATGCAGTTTAATATAGGCTCCAGCATCAGACTCAAGGTACATTGTGGAATTTTTAACCATAAGAGACACTATGGAGCAAGTCAAATCAAATCAAATCAAATTTTATTTGTATAGCGCCAAATCACAACAAAAGTCATCTCAGGACACTTTACAAAGTAAGGTCCAGACCTTACTGTTATCAATATTATTACATAGGGAAAACCCAACAAATCCCCCTTGAGCAGCACTTGGCGACAGTGGGGAGGAAAAACTCCCTTTAACGGAAGAAACCTCCGACAGACCCCGGCTCTTGGTGGGCGGCCTTCTGCCTCGACCGGTTGGGGTGAGTGGATAGAGGAGAGACAAAAGAAGAAAAGCAACAAGACACAACAA